>NC_080579.1:59509645-59810696 GCF_029962835.1 Magnolia sinica
TTGTGTGAGGCCGTGGGCCCATTATATGTTTGGCTCTATGTGGGTCATTCCTTGGGGAGCAATGTCGGTTAAATGTCCACATTATCGAGGTCAATTGTCGATGCCGGTTATTGATACTGATTATGAGTGTGTGACAGCATAGCATCATGATACATGCCCACATGCATCATCTGCATGTTTGTTATGAGATGTGGTTGATCATTGCATAGCTTATTGAGCATGTTGTTATGAGACTCCCTGATAGGCGGAGGTTATCTCGCATGAGCGCGCGGTATGCGTAGGATTGATGCATGACTGGATTGTATGACTCATGCATCTCGCATTATGATTATTGTATGCCCTAGCGACATCAGGGTCGTAGCCTCCACGGGCATATCGTGGATGGCCAATGGGACACCGAAAATGTTTGGTTCTAGCATACGGGCACTATAGATGTCCCTGGGTGAAAATCCCTAAACCTCCGTGGCCAGGAGACGCCCCGACGTCGAGACCGAGTGGATACATGAGCGCCCGAGTGCTGAATACCAGGAGGCCGCGTCTCCCACTGTGTCGTGGTCGGTTGGGAGGGGGTGTGGCCTTACCCGCCCGAGGGTAGGGGGCAATATTAGGCTGAGTTTGACCAGCTCGTGAATGGGTCCACTATCGACGTGCCGGATAGGTATTGACAGACTATTGGCCAGGCGGATAGTGAGGTTTCTTTCGCTCACTTGGACTGTGCGGCTGGAAGAGCGGCAGTGCCATTTGGAGTGTACTAAACCCCGGTGATGATCCTAGAGATGAACTATACTGATATGTAGATTTAGTGAGCAGGAGTTGCATACTCATTCATGCATTCATTCATTCACTATCCACTCGGGTTGGTGGTGCGCAACTATTTGTTATGTGTGCCTTCGCAATGACCAAGATTTTGGTTGGGGCACGCGACTAACTTGAGATCGGGAGTTTACCACATTGAGTCTGACTATCCAAATTTAGGTATGGGACTGGTTTGGATAGAAGTCCCTTGTGATGGACCCTATAGCCTGCGATACTACGTACTATCATCCCGACTTCACACTCCAGCATGATCATTCCATTCGCACCGCATATTGCATTACATCCGCGGCATATGGCATTTTGTGTTAACTGTGTTTATGCATTTATATAGTTTAGAGGCGGCATCTGAAATTTGACTCTTCATGACTTATCATTTGTATAGTTGATTCGTATTACGTATTCTAATATTGTATGACTTATGGACTTGTCGATAGTTCCGCTTATTCTGTTATCTTATGATTCATGGCATTGTTAGCATTTCTATTTACTCTGATAATTCATGATCTTGTCAGTATTCCTGCTTATTTCGATATTGTATGACTTATGGATTACCAGTATTTTCGGTATTGTATAACAATGACATTGTATTGAATACTTGGTACTTACCTTGTGCACACACTTACACTACCCTCTAAGCTTTCTATAAGCTTATGCACGATAGATGCGTGCAGATGATGATAGGTTACAGCAGTGTTGAGCTTGGAGTGTGCAACGGTCTTCTGGAGCTTGCCTTTCAATTTTCGTATTTCCCTTTCAGTATTGTATTCAAATGTTTATATTAGTGGATATGTGATGATGATGTTGTCTTTGTGAATTGGGTAATCTTGTGGTTATGCTTATTATGAGTTAAATGTATATAAAAAAAAATCCTCCTTGTAGGATCCCACAATCGGAATCTGGTGCATGGATACTAGGAGCCGACAATGGGGTACTATGGAGGCTGTCGGCACCAGATTCGGCGATCGGGATTCCTGTGAATCCGATTTTCGGGTTTGGGGCGTGACACTGTTGCTGCGGAAGCTTTTCATGCATGCCGAATCTAGCCTCTCCACCGACTCCTGCTGCTGTTATAAAAGGATAGGAGAGAGAGAGATGAAAAAAAGAAGAAAAGAAAGATTGGCAGGGATCCACGTCAGGGAGAGAGGAAGAGAAACAGAGAAGTGTTTAGAAGTTTTTTTTTTATGTTTTTATTTTTTATTTTTGAGAGATTAGCCTAATCATGTCTTTTATAGGCTAACCCTCTTAGCTAGGGCTAAGAGGTGAAGCTTGTAGTGTGATGGAAGGTTCTACGCTCTGATTCATGCCTGAACTGATTTGATCCTAGTTTGATTTTAAAGAATTCTTCAAGTTGTTAATGGTTTGTTATGACTGAAATTACAGTAGATCTGTGATAGCTTGAGTATTTCCTTTTTCCTTTATTTTGATGTTAGAAAGCCCCGTTGTTCACCATTACCCCTTGGACATGGTTGGATGACAGAACTTTTCCTACATTCATTTTTGAGTGGTTGTGGATTGGTTTAGTTCTGTTGTTTACTTTGTCTCATGGGCATAGTTTGGTGATGGAATCCATTCTAATTTACATCCGTCTTATCTCTTGAAAACTAGATCAACAACAGTTTAGATTTGATTTTAGTGATATATCTTCCAACTGGATGAAGATGGGACTCGAATTCCAGTTGAGTTTGTGAATCAAGCGTAGGCTTCCCTGATATCTACAAGTGGATCCTCTGAATCCCTAGTTTCCTACCTCTGAATTCTTTATGTTTTAGATTAATATTTCACTATTATACCTCAAAATCATTCGATTTAGATTTCATCTTAGTCTAGTTCTAGTTCTAGTGAGTTTTAGATTACGTACAGGTTTCAGTCCCTTGGGATTCGACCTCGGTCTTACCAAGTTTATTACTACATACAACCCTATACTTGGGGAGTGAACAAATGTTAGTACCTATGCCTGTTGGAGAGGCTCCTATCCATCACCTTATTTTCAACAACTCAAATATAAATAAGATGAATTTGCGGTTGGCTGCTGGCCAAGTGAATGTGGCTAGTGGTGGAGCTGAAGCATTGAACGAAGAAGAAGGTGGTGATTTACCTCTAGATGATATAAATATGGATGATATCTTTAATGAGATCGAATCAAATTCTAAGGCTGACCCTGATTATCAGCCTTCTGATTTCCCTGAGAGGCTACATTCTCTTGAGGAATAGGTGGCTCATATAAGTGTAACCCAGGATTCTCAATTTGCTTATATATGCAAATATATGAGGCGCATTAACAAGGGTTTACACCAAATTGATCCATCTATTCCTGCTCTATTTTCTGGATCTGATTAAGTGTTTTCTCTTATGACCTGTAATAACTCTTATGATACTTTGCTTTATTTCAGCTTGTAGGACTGACTTTGGATGAACTTGGTTCACGTTGGTTACTTATATGTGAACATTATTTGCTTATATCTTTCATATCTTGACTAGTTTGCTCCCTTATTCCTCTTTTATTTATTTTCCTCTTCCATATCTTAGTTGCTTCCTTTGTCAGATTGTGAAAAAAAGGGGGAGAATGTTTTGTTATGCTTATGGATATGGATATGGTTAATGCTTATGGTTATGTATGGTTATATGGATTGTGGGTAGTAGCATATTTTTTTATGTGTTCTACTCACGGGGAGTAAGTAAGAAGTGTGCTTTGACTATTTCATGATGATGTGTTCTGGTTATTGTAACTGGTGCATTACACTCTCTTGTGTATATATGGTGCATGATTCTTTGTTGAGCATGTAATGCTTTTCTTATTTCTAATGGTGTGTTTTGTTACAAATTTGACAAAGGGGGAGATTGTAAGTGCTATGGTTTCTTGCTCCTTTCATTGTCAAATTTTGTAGTGCCAAAACCATAATCTATGTCTTGTGTAGCACATTGATGTATATTGTTCAAGACAATGCATCACATGTATAACGACAATGCTTTAAGTCAAGAACAAGATCTACTTCAAAGAAATGCAAGATTAAGTACATTGATCACTCCTTTAAGATTCAAAGTTCAATGTTTTAAAGCGACATCGAAAAACAAGTCAACTATTCATACTCAAGACTCAAAGTGAAGTACAACTCAAGTACTACAAATTCAAGCTTCAAAAGATCTCAAAATTCAAGCTTCATCATGTGTCGAGATCTCAGGCTTTATGAACTTCAAAGATCATCTACCATCTGAAGAAAAGAAGGTTCAATGTTCATACTTCTTATTTAAGGTATGAAAGACCTTAGATTGACCTTAGGGTAGGTCATTTTGAATACATAATTCAAATTGAATTACTTTATCAGTGTTTCGTCTATTCTTCGACTAGTCCTATACTCTGTTCGACTAGTCTTAGCACTAGCTCGACCAGTCTAAGAAATTCCATGACTAGTCCTAAGGTTGTTGCAAATTTTCAGAACTTTTTGGTTAAGCCACGACTAGTCCTGGAGACTGCTCAACCAGTCATGTGAACAGTGCATGACTCATTCATGACTAGTCCTACAACTATGACTCAAAGTCCAACAACTATTCTAGGTTCCACACGACCAGTCATGGACAGGTCACGACCAGTCGTGGAGGTCCCTCGATCGATCGTGAAAGTCCTACGACCAGTCGTGGAACGACTTTCTCTTATCGCGCTCAAATTTTCAAAAATTCGTTGGTCCTACGACCAGTCATGGAGGCCTCAGGACCAGTCATGAATGCGATTTGGTCAACTATAAATAGACGACGAATTTCAGAGTTATTTAATCCAATTCAAGTATAATCACAACATCACTCCGAGAGATAAGTTTGTCATTATTTTAAGCTATATTGTGGTCATTTAATATTCTCCTTTATTAGATTTTTATATTTAATTTTGTTTTTTGCATTCCAATCTGATTTAAAAGAGGGATTGAAATATTCCTACTTCTTTGAATCAAAATCAAATAGAGCTAGCCCAACTTGATTTAATTTAAAATCAATTTAGAATCTAGAACCATTTCATAAGTGAGTGTGGACATTGAACTTCTATATTCGAACTTCTACTTCGATTTGGTTCTTCCGAGCTGCATCAAAAGGAGAATATCTAGGTATTTTACATTTGTGTAAATCTTCTGTTTTGGGTTTCTTTTGAGATTGAACCAGAAAAATCTCATTCTTTTGGTTATCTGAGGAGATCTAGAAAACTCAGAGTGTGGGGTTTTTTGAATTGTGTAAGCCCACTTGAAAGACACAATTGTGAGGATTTTAGGTTACCTTGGAAAAACCTATTTTCATAGTGAATGCTAATATCCACTGTGTGAGGATATTAGGAGTGGAGTAGCTGTGTGGCTGTTATTTAACAGTTGGTGTACACACAGGTGAACCACTATAATTCTTTGTGTTTTGTGGATGTGTGGTTTATTTTATATATCTTTTATCATTCAAGATTGTGGGATGTATTTGTGGATGTGAATGTTGTAATCTTTTACATTTCAAGCATTGTGGGGAATGTTGTAATAGCTTATATTTCCTTTGTAGCTATTTCCTTTTTATTCCTCTTCAGTTTGAGTTTTTGATACATAAACCATTCTAGTAAGGTTGTCCTACTATAAACCCTTGGTTTTTATGGTGCAAAGTTGTCCTTAGAATAACATTTGTATCAACCTTTTAATACTAGAATTTTGAGGTTGCTTTACATTTTCATATCATGGATTGTTTATAGTGTTATCTTTCCTTTATTTGTTTAAATTCCGCTATTATCATTTTAATTTGGCATAGTACTATTCACCCCCCCTCTAAGTCATATAGCTCGGCCGTTTCACCTTCCTTACGACCAACCATACTTCTTTGAGTCATTTCATCAAACACTTGGTGAGAAACATTAATATTAAAGTAACCAAGTCATCGAACAAGTTTGATTCGAGTTCGATTTGAGTCAAGCCGAGTTGGGGCCAGCTCGAACTCATTTTCGAGCTCAAAAAATCAGTTAAACTCAGCTTCGAACCGAGTTAAATCGATCTTTTTCGAGTCGAGTCAAATGAGGTAACCAAGCTAGCTTGGTTCATGTATACCTCTAGCTGTGGAACTAGAAGGCAAATTACTCCCATTAGCGACCTAGCTGTTGGACAGTGCTCTGTGGTTCCACCATTATGTATGTGTTTTATCTCCGTTGTCCATCCATTTTTCCATACTCAATCCATCAACCTAAATAACACTACAAGAAACATTGTTATTAGTGGCGCACTATCACTGGCAACCACAACAGATGGTCGGTGTAGATGTAAAATGAGCAGCGTTTTTACATAGCCGCTAGTGTACAAATAAGTCACCGCCACTGAAAAAGGGCTTTTTACCTCCCCCATCCCCAAATCGTGCGCCCCATCCCCAAATCCCGAAGGAGTCTCTCTCTCTCTCTCTCTCTCTCTCTCTCTCTTCAACATCTCTCGATCTCCCTTTTCCACTCCGGCCTATAAGAGGAAGAAGCAGCAGCAACAGCCGCAACTCCCCTTCTCCAACAGCCGCAGTAGTATGCTACTCTCTCTCTCTCTCTCTCTCTCCTGGTTTCATCATGTTTAAAATATCTTGCAGAGTGTGATGGATCATACCACAGAAAACGGTGTTGGGTTTTCCACCATTGAAACCCTTTTTGTAGGCCCACTATGATGTCTGTCTGTCATCGAATCTGTCCATATGGTCACTTGGACCTGAACGTGGGGGCAGGGCCTATAGATGGGGCAGATCCAAAGCTTGATGGACCCCACCACAGAAACTACAATGGTTTTCTGTCCACCGTTGAAACCCTTCTATAGGGCCCACCATGCTTTTGTTTTTTTTTTTTTTTTTTTCAATTAGACCTATAGTAAAGGAAGACATAAGTGTCATCTTAATCTAAGCTTAAATGGACCCCACCATAGGTAATTACAGTGATTGATTCCCACCATTGAATCTTTTAGTGGGGCCCATTGTGATGGTGATGTGCCCTCCACCCGTTGTTATGGTCACACAAATGTGGTAGAAGGGACAACATAACTATCAGCTTGATCCAAAACCGCTGTGTGCCCGCCCCAAGAACATCCACCAAGATGGAGGAGCACCCATCATTAAATCTTCCTTTGGGGCCCACATGATGTTTATTTTCCATGTAATTGACTGTAAGGTCACTCGTGCCTAGTCGTGGCTGGGCCATAGAAAGGAAGCATATTCAAAGTTCAAGTGGGCCCCATCCCCCATGAAATAGCGGTGACTGAATTTCTACCATTGAAACCTTCCTAGGGGGTGGTCTAGTTTTTAGTTTTGTTATGTTATTCTTTTCCAGGTTTTTTAGTTTTTTGCTGTTTCCTGTTGCTTTTCCCTTCGGTTTGTATCTCAGTTCAGGGAGTTTTGGTTCGCTATCTCAGTTCGGATTGTTTTCCACCTTAGCCTCCAAGCAAAACATTTCATTCACCCATGTAGGTTGAGAGGAAAATTCTATTGTAAAAGTTTTAGAAAAGAATGGCATTTTCCTTGAGGCTCTTTATAATCAGGAAGCGCTTTATGCTTTGAGTTTTCTGATAAATCTCTCTCTCTCTCTCTCTCTATGAGAAAGAGAGATTAATTTGTTTTGGGCTGGTTTTAGCTCTTCCTTAGCATTTCTTGCTGTAATTCTTTATCTTCTTCTTTTGTTTTTGTTCAATGAAGTTGTCGTTGTTCATAAATGTTCTATCTATTGAATTTGTCATCATGGCATAGATGTTCTATGGTCAATGCATTAAATCACATCTGTGGATATGCCACCCCTTGTAGGTTTTCTGCAATTGATCCGTCTGTAAGTGGAAGAGGTGCAAAAACTATGTACCGGGATAAACTCAGCGGTGAGGGAAATCATGCCTCAAAGCATTTGTTTTGAGTTTCTTATGCAATGATTTGAGTTGTAATTTGTAAATGATGCTAGTGAGGTTAAGTTGAAGCGTTTGATATTCTAGCATGCTTATTTCACAATGACTTGGCTCTATTTTGACATTGTTGCAAGTAATCATTTGTCAAAGGATGAGTTCTTGAAATAACAACATGAATAAGAAAAAGCCCAAGGTATTGCTTGAAGTTCTACCTGTGAAATGAGAACTATCACTTTTGTATGGATGGTTTCCAATTTTATCTGTCTAACCTACACCCCAGTCCTTAGTCTCCTTTACTTATACCACCTCTGGTGCAAGTTCAACTATGTCTGTTGATTGCCAACCTAGCCCAGACCTAGTCCCGAAATAAGAAGCGAAACAAAAACTTATTTTATTAAAGAGAAGGGCCTTGTCTCCATTTCTTTTAGAAATTGAAATGTAGTAAGAGATATTGTTGCCAAATTGGCTTGCTTATCTTCCTTTGGTGCATTTCTTCTCTAATTGGAAGATTCATTCTCATGGTACATGAGTGCTGTTTGTCCTTCATTTCTCGGATGACTGTCTCTTTCACTGGCATTAGAAACTAATATTAATTCCTCCACTATTTTCTTGGCCAGGAGAAGAAGTTGGAGTGAGGAGAAGGCTTAGCTCAGAAGCGGGAAGCTGAAGCAAGGGAGCTTGAGTTAGAATCGGAAAAAGACAAACCATTTGTGCAGACGAGGTAAAATTACATGCCAAAAGACATGGTCAATTTATATGACTTTTACTTTAGATGGAAATATATCTCACATTGGAGGACAGGTACACTATACACTTGCAAATAGACTCATTCAAATGTCATTGGAAAATAAATTAATTAGTTATACATATAAAATATATGCCTGGCATTTCTGTCCTCGGTCAAGATAATTTTGTCAAAGGTAGAAAGACAAGCAAGGATTTCACTTCAGTAGCAAATTACCCCAATTCAAATTTAAAAAACTAGATCAACCAAGACCATCTATTTAAGTTTTTCCATTGAGAAAACAAAAAAGTTTCTAAAACAAAGATGTGAATAAAGAACAAGTCAAAAAGTTTTGAAATCTTACATCATGCAAGAAAACAAAATAGGTGCACAAAGATATGCAAAGAGTTGGAGACTTGATGTTGACACTTGAAAGGACGAAAGAACTTCAAGTTTTAGCTCAGAGCAACCAAGATCATCCATTGGTTTTCTCCACATAGATAGACAAAAAATCTACCAGAACAAAGATATCAACTAAGAATGGGTTGAGAAGTAAAAGTTTACACTGGACAACACTAAACACCCTTGATGCCGCAGAGTTCAATGAAGAGCACACCACAATACCTTCACCAAATTGATGGTATCTTTCCATGTTGAATAGAACCCTATATTTGTTGTAGCATTATGCACATGGGCCACATAGCCCGAAATAATCAAGGGAATCAGATTTCAGTTGTCAACCAGTCACAGGTTGCAAATTGACAGTTAACTCAGTGGAGAAAAATGGAACAATGGCCCACAATCAACAAGCAAAACTTGTAACCATTAAATGGTCAGAATTGTCTAATCATTGTCTTCTGGATTATGGCCCTTCTACATGATGGCCAACCAGAACAATGGTCCTAATCAATAGAGCTCAGAAAGAGGACCAGTTATTTGTAGGGTTAGCATATAAATGGGCCATCGTCCAAAAAAAATGAACAATTAGACAATGACAGCCATCCAATGATCACTCGCAACAAATGAATGGTTAACTGAAAGTGGAGCCAAAGATTTATAGGAATGACGAGCATAGAGAAAACCTAGAATGATATTGGCGTGCGAATAAAAAAATTGTCACTTAATAGTGGTGATGAGGCGTCGCCGTTCAAAGAAAAAAAAGATACCGACAACATCACTCTGACATTAAATCCGCAGATCAAAATCAGAACAGACATGACTGAAGAATTCTTTGAAATTTTTAAATATAGTTGCATTTATTTTTTTCATTTCTATTCAATAGATCTGTTTACATGAGATCCTTTCATTTTCACTGATTCTCAATGGTTTAAGTGACTGACATCTGTTTGTGAGAAAAATTGTTGAGAGCTAGACGCAGATTTGGGGCTTGAGATAAAATCATTTTGGTTCATGGAAAATTTTTGAAAATTATAGCAACCCAACCCTCAAGTTTGATGAGACTTAATTGTCACTAATAGTTTGTCTCAACTTCTGGAAACATGTAAGAATCAAAGAGATTTGGATTTGGGTATGTTTTTGGGTGAGACTTGGTATTTGTCACTTTCTTTCAATTACATCAGTGAACTAATTTTTGTACCATGTTTTCCTAATGTATGAAATAGAAATTAAAATGTCTTTTTTGATATGGTTTTGTTATTTATTTATTCAAAATTGAATCGTCTTATCAGCATGCAATTGTTCACTAATGTGACTCAGGTTGTCCTACTAGCTAGATGCTTTTAGTCGTGGTCCATGCAATGCAGGACCATATTAGGTGGATGGTCCCAATCCAGGGTCTCCCTTCTACATTTACAGAGGTGCAATCAACTGCCATTCGTAGGCAATTTTATAGAGGTACACTTGTCTCTACCAGCTCATCTAACAAGTAGTAGACATCCACTAGTACTTTCAATATTCTGAACCAGGTGGTTATTTTCGAGGTTGAGCACCCTGTAATTGAGATAATTGTTGGCCAACACCTTTTAGAGTGGCAGTTCCGTGTAGCAAATGGAGAACCTCTTCCCTTGATTCAGTTACAAGGGCCTTTATAAGGTAATTGTTATCAAAGAAGCAGTACTTGACATCAGACATGAGCTAGAAAAGTATGTTGCATGATATGTTAATTTGAATCAATTAACCATTCCTCACTAGAATTGTTCGGAATTCCACATCAACTTTTATTTCACTTTTCTCAGATATGACTTGGCTTCTAGCATTGTCAATCCTAATTTTACTTACTTTTACCTTTTTTGGTGCCTACTTTTCTTGCACATGGTTGCAAGTTTCATCATTCTTGAATATGAAGCAATTACAAGTAAACAAGATATCAGAATCATCAAAGAATGCATGAAATGATCCCAATTTTCAGAAATTTACTAAAAACCAATCTTGTTTCATTTTTAGCATTAACTCCATTCGGAATTATCGCAACACAACAGGTTGGGCCTTTGTCAGTGTCATTTTATACAAGTGTTGAGAGTTCCAACTCCATAGAAGCAGAAACTTGTACTTGAGACACCTACCCATTTCATGAAAATGTGTTTTTTTTTTTTTTTTTTTTTTTCTTTCAGCTCACATCATCCAGATAATTATTCTACTTGACTGTTGTGGGCATAACATCATTGAGGTGTATTCAATTCAGCAATCAACAAAGCAGTTGCCTGGTGTTGTTGGGTTCAAGTTGTCTGGAAAATTGAACACAATGGTGTTACGCTACCGACTTAGTTTTAAATGTGACGCAAATGTTGAGGAAGCATGGGGTTGTTGGCAAGTTTGTTGAGTTTTATTGTAATCTCATTTCCATAGAGTTGAATAGATTAGGCCGCATGCTTTTTGTTCCATTTATTCTAATGTAAATCTGTTGTTCTAAATCTTTACTTTTCTCATATAAGTGGGGGCATGGGTGAATTATCATTGGTTGATAGGGCTACTATTGCTAATATGTCTCCTGAATATGGAGCAACCATGGGTTTCTTTAACAAGACGTGATGAAACTGTAAGTATTGTACTTGTGAATGTTTTGACTGGGGAATGGGGGGTTTAGAAATTTGGTTGATAAGGAAACCACCCTCTTATATACCAGGTGGCAATGATAGAAGCCTATCTGAGAGCAAACAACATGTTCGTTGACTACAATGAGGTATACATATTTCTTAACCATTCAATTTTAATTGAGCAATTGACTCTGAAATGTAATTGATTTCTTTTTGTGGATCCATCCTAAAAAAGAGAGATATTCATCTTATCTAGAGCTAGACCATGTAGATGTTGAACCTTGCATCTCAGGTCCAAAGCAGTATGTTCGTGTTAGTTTAATCCTTGTGTTATATTCACTTAGTTGTTGAAACATTATATTCAAGTTGGAGATATTGCAGGAAAGATATTTTATTTGGGTCAGTAGGTGTTTAGACTGAGCTTCTCTTGTTTTTGGTATGACTTCATAATATGGCTTTAAAGTTGCTAGTATGGAGTTATTATCTCAAATTTGTTGTTATTTTTTATTGAATAAATTAGTTTCACCAAGTGAACAAGGGCCGCCTGTCATGTAATTCCTCTGGCTTGTTAATGGTTGGAAAAAAAGACAGTTATTTTTTTTCTTGTTTATAATTCCTCTTGCTTGTTAATGCTTGTTGAATGTTTCCTCTTTCGTGTATGGTCATCTTCATAAGGGAGGCCATTTCATGTGTCGCTCAATGTCCTAGACACTCATCATTTCTGAAAAGGGGGGAGGAAAAGATTGAAAACAGGTGAATTTTGACTGTCTCCTTATTATTTCTGAAATTTTGCTTGTGTTTCACCTACTACACTTTTTTTTTTTCTCCTCACATGGTTGATAATTTTCATGATTTTGTTTGACTGTAATGTTTTCGATCTGATGTGTAATCTGTATTCTAGTAGACATTTCGGAAGGAGTGCTGCAAACTCTTTCTCTGCAAGCATTAGGCTTGGTACTTTTTCTTATTTATGCACTATATGCGGTTCTTATCTTCTTCTTCTTCTTCTTCTTCTTCTTTTTCTTTTTTTAATGAATAATAAGGATTTATTAGAAAAAAAGTGGAGATACGACCAACAAGAACTAAAGATCCTTCAAAGAGAAAAAAGGTACTTGCATCTAGTTAAACCATTATTAGCTTGTTTGACTATATCCCTCTTTGCTTGCAGGTTATGCAACGAGACTATAAGCTGAGTTCATAATCTTTGAATTCTGTTTCTGTATACTTTCTCGAATTCTGTTTCTACACACTTTCTCGTAGAGCAGTTGAGGGCTATCCTTTTGTTTTGTGCTTCTATGGAGAGTAGAAATATTATCATGAATTATTCGCTACAAGCTCTTTAGAGCAGTACTTCCCATCAGTTGCTCAAAGTGATGTGATTGGTAATCTTTGAATCAAGCTCTTTTGGACTTTGTTTCATTGACCATTGTAGGCTTCCCTTGTTTCCATATATTATTGTCAATCCAGCAATCTCCTTAGGTATGACACCATGGAAGTGGTACATTAAAACAGAACTGTTGTCAAGCCAGGCTAGTCCATTCATCTAGTAGGGCAGCATGTGTTTGAGGATAATGGTAAGAAATTAGATGAAACAATGGTTATATTCAATGCACTCTTGTGAAATACCTGATGACGGACCTTGAATTTTTAGCCAGGCATTGTTCACAGTGATTAACTACTGATGGCCCAGCTATCCCCCACTATATATGAACCCCACCTACTTAGTAGCCTTGATATTTGGTTCTATGTTCTTAATTTTGTCAGTGATTTTGCTGATGATGGCAGGTGGTCAGGTGTTTACTGATAGAGTCGTTCCCAGAATCAGCCCTGAATGAACAGGTTGGCAAGATGTTACTTGAGAATTATGAGGAGTGTGCAAGGCATGCCAAGTGAGGCCCCACCAAGACCAAGAAGCAAGATGGATTCACTCATTTTCATACCAGACCTTGTCAAAACCACAAAGGTTGAAGAGTCTGTTGCTGTTGTTGGGAGAGAACCATTGCCAGTACCTCTCAGAAGAACAAAAGTTTATTGAACAAGAAACAAGTAAGGAAATTGAGATTGAGCCTAAAAATGCAAGCGTTCAGAGGCGAGTTGACCTTTATAAGGTATACCCTGATATTTTCATCCAACATACAATTACGTTACATGCATGCATATATTTTGCCCATGGGTGCATGTGCATGCATGCTTTTGATTTATGGTCACCATTTACAGTCAATATACTGCATCTTCCATTGACATGCTAAACCCATTCTGGTTTCAAGAAGCTATTATGCTACAGTTGTTGAGAACCGTGCAAACTTCTATGGTCGTGTGGTAGTTGATGTTGGTGCTGGTAGTGGTATTCTTTCATTATTTGTTGTGTAAATTACTACATTTTGTTACGTAAAGATGTTATGGGTGGAAGGCTAGGAAAGGAAAACATTTGTAGTTTGTTTTTGTAAATTAATTATTTTATTGATATTGTGCTGATTATTATCTTGATGAATGTTAAATGGGTGAAATATGTACAGGTTCAATCATTTGTTGATAGAGAAATAAGTTTAAAAGTGAATTTAGCCTCAGTTGATGCCAACAAAGGGTAAATCCATCTTTAGTCTCATTTTTGCCTCAATTACCTAAACTGAGACTTCAACTCCCGTGGCTAAAGGCTTTAGCCTCGGTTATTGAGAACTGAGGTTAAAAATAGATTTTATTTCAGTTGGAGGCAATTGAGGCTGAAATTTGGATTTAGTCTCAGTTGGAAACAATGGAAGCTAAACTTTTGATTTATCCTCATTTCGAGAAAACTGAAGCTAAAAAGGTTCTTTTAGCTTCACTTGAAGAATCGAGGCTATAAAAGTCATTTTAGCATCGGTTGCTAAAACTAAGGCTAAAGCCTTTAGCCACTGGTGTTTCAACCTCGGTTTGGATAACTAAAGGCTTTAACATCATTTGTTAACCTTTTTAGCCACAGTTTTGAATAGAGGCTAAAGCCCTCTTTTCTTGTAGTGTTTAGTGGTGCTTAGATATGTCTAAACAACTTTTCCTCAGGCCCTTATTGGCGTTTTTTCGTATCTTTTCCCAGTGTTGTGGCAACCTTTTACGACACTTTTTTGTTCATTTATTGGCACTTTTTCCATCTTTTACCGGTGCTTTTTACAACTTTTACTAGCATTCTTTCCATATCTTATCGGCGTTTGTTACAGTTTTTACCGGCTTTGTGAAAAGGCCAAGCTATATGTCCTGAAGGGGGGGGGGGTGGTGGTGAATAGGACTATGCCAAATTTAAGCTTTAACATCAGAATAAAAGAATATGATAGCCAAATAAAGGAAATCAATTCATAATGCATAAATGAAAAGCAGCCTCAATAATCAAGTATAGAGAGATTGATACAAATGTTGTTTTAAGGACAACCTTACACCATAAAAACCAAGGGTTTATGGCAGGACAACCTTATTTCTAGAAAGTTCTTTGTATCAAAAACCTAAACTGAAGAGGAATAAATTTATAACAAGGAATAAAAATATTAAACTATTAGAACATTCCCCACAATGCTTGAAATGTAAATATTACAACATTCACATCCACACATACATCCCACAAACTTTAAATGATAAAAGATAGAAAATAAATCACACATCCACAAAACACAAAGACTTGTAGTGGTTCGCCTATGTATTCACTAACTATTAAACAATAGCCACACAGCTTGCTACTCCACTCTTAATATCCTCACTCAGTGGATATTAGCGTTCACTATGAAAATAGGTTTCTCATGTTCACCTAAAACCTTCACAATTGTGTCTTTCAAATGGGCTTACACAATTCAAAAAACCCCGCTTCTGAGTTTTCTGGCTCTCCTTAAATAACCAACCGATTGAGATTTTTCTAGCTTAATCTTAAATAAAACCAAAAGAATGAAATATACAATAAAGTAAAATACCTAGATTTCTCCTTTTGTTGTAGCTCGGAAGAACCAAATCGAAGTAGAAGATCGAATAGAAATTCAATGTCTAATACTCACTTAAGAAATGGTTATAGGTTATAGATTGATTTTAAATTAAACCAGTTACGCTAGCTATATTTGATTTTGATTCCAAGAAAAAGGAATATCACAATTCCTCTTTTCAATTCAAATTGGAATATAGAAACAAAATCAAATCATTAAAGCTAACAAAAAAGAATATTAAATATGCACAAATTAGCTTAAAATGAACACAAACTTATCTCAGAGTGATGCTTTGATTTTACTTGAATTGAGTTATCAAACTCTGAAATTCATTATCTATTTATAATTGTAGAAACTTGTCTACGACTGGTCCTGAGGACAGTATGACTAGTCGTAAGACGAATTGCATTTTAAAAATTTGAGCGCAATCGGATAAAACTATTCTACGATTAGTTGTGATAAACCCACGACTGGTCGTGAGGCACTAGGTTTTGTTGCTGTAGTTTGATTCGAAGGTGCATGACAGGTCGTGAACAAGTCGAGCACTGTTCACACGACCGGTCGAGAAGACTCCAGGACTAGGTGTAGCTCAACCAAAAAATTTCAAAAAGTTGTAACAACTTAGGACTGGTCCTGGAATTTCTTGGACTAGTCGAGCCAGTTTTAGGACTAGTCAAACAGGGCCTAGGACTAGTCTTAGAACAGACCAAATTCATATAAAAAGATTCAATGTGAATTACGTATACAAAATGACCTACCCTAAGGTCAATCTAAGGTCAATCATACCTAGAAAGTGAGATATGAACATCGAGACTTCGTATGATAATTGACCTTTGAAGATTGTAAAACTTGAGATCTTTATACTTGATGTAGCATTGAACTTGAGATCTTCTAGAGCTTGAATTACACTTTATTTCGAGTTGTACACTAACTTGAGTCTTTGAACAAGATCACTTCTTTCATTGTAGCTTGTACTTGCATTTCTTGAAATTGTTTGAAGTAAATCTTCGTTCATGACTTCAAGCAATGTGTTTAGAGAGGTGATGTAATGTCTTGATTATATATACCAATGAGCTACACAAGACATAGATTACACAAGACAAAGATCGATGTTTTGGCACGACAAAATTTGATAGCCAAAGGAGCATAAAACCGTAGCACTTACAATCTCCCCCTTTGTCAAATTTGTGAAAAAACATACTCGACAATAATATCACCAATATACATTCAAAGAATCATATATGCCTTAGTTATAAGAGAAAATCGGTTACAACTTGGTTAAGGAATCATGCACCAGTTATCATCAACTAGCACATAACATTATGAACTAGGCACAACATAGGCAAAACATCCCCTCACATACTCCCCCTGAGTAGCACACACATATATCCAAAAAATATATAATTATATGCTACCCACAATCCATATCCATGCCATAAGCAATCAATCTAAATATTTCTCCCCCTTTTTGGCACAATATGACAAAGGAAGAAGAAGAAAAAATGGAAAAGGATAAGAAACAGAGTAATAAAGGATTAACTAGATAGGATATAAGCAAATTAAAGTCCACATACCATTAACTAGTTTAAATAAAAGTCAGTAAACCAAATAAAGTGCACAAACCAACACAAGTAGACTTAAAGTTATTATAGACCAAAGAGTAAAGCACTTAATCAAATCCTGAAGAAGGCACATGAATGGTAGGATTAAGTTGATGAAGGCCCTTGTTTAAGTGCCTAAGATACTTGCGCATATATTTAAACCGTAAATCATGGGCCACATTCATATTCTCTACCTTCTCCTCTAGAGCATGAAGGCGAGCATCAAAATCAGATGGCTCATAGTCAGGATCATTAGCAGAATCAGATTGAATTTCATCAAAAATATCATCCATATTTATATCAATAGGAGGAAGATCACGACCTTCTTCTTCATTCCCTACTTCAGCTCCACCACTACCCACATCTACTTGGCCAGGAGCCAATTCCAATTTCATCTTATTAATATTCGAATTGTTAAAAATAAGATGATGGATAGGAGCCTCTCCAACAGGCATAGCAACTAGCATGTGAGTAGCTAAAACAGTCATAAGATGGCAAACGGAATATCACTATGACCTAAATGGAGACAAAACTGAATGATGGAATGACATATCAAAGAAGGAAGTCAAACTTTAGTACCAGAGATGACAGAGTGTAAAATCCGAACCATAAAGGATGTAATCTCTATTTTATTACCAGAACGTGGATACAGATTTGAAATAAAGATTCTATGGAGAACCCTGTATTTGGGTAACAAGTACTTTGAGTGGAGTGCATTCCCTTTATGAGTCCATTGCACATTCATATTACATATATCTCTAGTGAGCATGCATTTTTCTGATTCTGAGGGTTTCTCAGTTAGAGTATGAATAGGAATACCCTCATCATTAACAGGAATGCCCATTAGCCCTGAAATCAGATGGCTGTCTATTTCAAATGGACCTTCTCTAACATCAATTTTAAACGTTAAATTCTCAGTCAAAAAATCAGAGATACATGCAAACATGGATTGAGCAATAGATTGGTATGCAGGCCCACCCCAATATAAGATATTAACCCATCCTACAGCTTGAAGAAGCAGGAGAATACCAAAAGGAGCAATGTGATCAAGATCGACAGATCGTTCAACAATAACATTGCGCAAACGCAAATCCCGCACATATGAGGGATCATCTTCAGGTGACCGAAGGTGGCACTGTGCTATTAGAGTAGATCTAAAAGAAGATGGACCATGAGAAGCTTTCTTTTTCCCTCTAGCATCCATTAGCAATAAGAAAATCAATGTACTAAGGAGTTGCAAAAGATGAGGAATGGGTTTTCTCAAAAAAAGAAATTTGAGAAGAAAACCCCAAATAACTTAACAAATCTTGAAATCAAGCACTCCAATGAAGAAATTGAAGAAAATAGACCATGAATCTTTAAGAAAAACTAAAAAAATGTATTAACCTTGATGAATCAAACAGTAGGGTTCGACTAGTCGTGCCATGACTTGTTGGAGAGAAAAGAAGAAATGAGGAAGATGATGGTTTTTCCCAAATCAAAGATACCAGCGCGTTACACGACCGGTCTTGGGCCGTCCTTAACTAGTCGTACCACGATTGGTAGAGCACAACCTCGACTGGTCGTGTACCAGCATAAACATGCATTTTTCATATAAAATTAAAATTTAAACCAATAATTTATCAAATATATATACATTATGATACAACTATGCATGAATAATCAATTTAAAATGCACATACCAAGATCAAATTTTAATTTATTAAACTTGCTTTTGTTGAGCGGTTTAGTGAAAATGTCAACAAGTTGAGTCTCGGTAGAAATGTATTCCAAAGATATCAGCTTTTCTTCCACTAATTCACAAATGTAATGATAACTAATGTTAATGTGCTTGGTACGTGAATGTTGGATTGGATTTTTAAAAACATTTATAGCACTGGAATTATCACAATATAATATCATTGATTCCTATGCAATTCCATAATCGCTTAACATATGTTTCATCTAAATAAGCTAAGTACATGCATTTCCTGCTGCGATGTATTCAGCCTCAATAGTTGAGAGATATAGAACTTTGTTTCTTGCTAAGCTAAGAAACCAAACAATTTCCAATATAGAAATAACCACCACTGGTTAATTTCCTGTCATCAATATTACTGGCCTAATCAGCATTTGAGTAGCCAGCCAATTGAACGCTAGTATCATATGGATACCAGATTGTTGTTTCACTTGCAATCCTAGGAAATAATTCAATTCCCTAACCATGCTCATTTCAAACTTAGATTTCATTAAATCTGTAAACTCAATAGTCATGTTAGAACAGGTAGATCCATAAATAATATCATCAACATAGACTTTCACTATTAAGATGTGATCATTAAATTTCTTAACAAAGAGAGTCTTATCTACACTTCCCATTTGAAAATCATAACTTAGTAAAAACTTAGTCAATTTCTCGTGCCATGCTCTAGGAGCTTGTTTTAAGTCGTAGAGAGCCTTTTTAAGGCGATAGACATGATAAGTGTTCTTCAGGTCTTCAAAACCCATTGGTTGTTCAACATATACTTCTTCATGCAGATCACCATTTAAGAAGGCACTCTTCACATCCATTCGATAAATTTTGAATTTTCCAAAGCAAGCAATGGATATAAATATCTGATTGACTCAAGATAGTCTACTAGGGCAAAGGTTTCATCATAATCAATACCCTCAACTTGAGTTTACCCTTGTACAACCAGTCTAGCCTTGTTTCAAATTATATTACCAAGTTCATCAGACTTATTTTTGAAAATCCACTTCATTCTAATAATATGTTTATCTGTAGGTCTAGGAACAAGATACCAAACATCATTTCTCACAAATTGGTTAAGCTCTTCTTACATTGCAATAATCTAGTTTTCATCAGTAAGAGCTTCTTTTACGTTTGCCGGTTCAATCTGAGATGTAAAACATACGTAATTACATATATCTTCTAGTTGTCTACGAGTGCGTACACTAGTGATAAGGTTTTCAAGAATCTGAGTTGTTGGATGATCTTTAACAGTCCTCTGCTCAGAGTCAGTTTGATTTGATGAAGTATCTGGTTTGTCAATTAAAAGAAGTTCATCATTATCTGAACTTGGGGCAGGTGTATTCAAGTGATCATCTATGACCACATTAATAGATTCTTGAATAACACTGGTCCTTTTGTTCAGTACTCGATATGTGCGACTGTTTAAAGAATATCCTAAAAAGATCCCTTCATCACTTTTAGTGCCAAACTTTTTCAGATTTTCATGGTCACATAAAATATAGCACTTGCTGCCAAAAACTCGAAAGTATTTAACAGTAGGATTTTTATCGAACCACATTTCATAAGTAGTTTTATTATTAGATTTTCTCGTATAAACCCAATTGATTATATAACAGGCAGTATTTACGGCTTCAGCCCAAAGATTTTTAGATAGCTTCATATATTTAACATTACATTAGTCATTTCTTAAAGCACTATATTTTTCCTTTCTACAGTTCCATTTTGTTGTGGTGTTTTGGGCGCAGAAAATTCATGCGATATTCCCTGATCGCCACAGAATTTCTCAAAACTGCTATTCTAAAATTTAGATCTATGATTACTACGAATCTTATAGACTTGAGAACATTTTTCGATTTGAATCCATTTGAGAACTCTTTTTACTTCATCAGGGGTTTCTGATTTATCCCTTAAGAAAGCTACCCAAGTGAATCTGGTAAAATCATCCACAATTATCAAAATGTATTTTTTGCCACCTCGACTCTCCATCCTTGTAGGTCCTATAAGATCCATATGGAGAAGCTTGAGTGGTCTTGATGTGGCATTGGAGTTCACCTTCTTGTGAGAGCTCCTTGATTGCTTGCTAATTCGGCATTCACCACATATTTTGTCTACTTTTTGTAATTTAGGTAGACCTCTTATTAGTTCTCTTTTGCTCAATCTATACAAATTATGGTAGTGTACATGTCCAAGACGTTTATGCCACAAGTCAGTCTCATCAGTATGGACCATGTAACATGATTGACTAGATGAGTCAGATTCACTAAAAATATAGCAGTTTTCAGAAGTTTTGCGACTAGTTAATATTACTGAACTCTTATTATTTAAAATTTCATAACCCTGGTTAGAAAATTTTACACTATGATTGTTATCGCATATTTGAGATATGCTTAACAGATTGTGTTTTAACCCTTCAACTTATAAGACAATTTTAAACAAAGGGAGGTTATAGAGTTGAACCATACCTTGGCTAATAATCTTGCAATTGTTGCCATCACCAAATGTGACTGAGCCATCAGACATGTCTTTGAGATCAGTGAATAGACCTTTATCACCAGTCATTTCCCTTGAGCATCCACTATCTAGGTACAACTTTGAATGGCTTAAGCTTTGAAAGTAGTATGAGCAACCAAGCAGGTCACCCTAGGAATCCATTTTATAGCTGTTTTGGGTTTAGGGGTATAGTAGGTCTTCTTTTGTTTGCAGTTGTTATAAGAGTGACCCACTGGGTTAGATTTTAAAAGCCCCTTAAGTAGATCAACTATTTTTTCAGCTAAAGGGTTTTGGTTCCGATTTTTATATTTGATATAGATGTTCTTGGGTTTTTGAAAAGTTTTAGTATTTTTAGAAAAATTTTGATTAGTACTTGTCCCTTTTGAGTTTGAAGTCTCTCCTTTCACAAACTTAGGAGGAGTATTCTTTTGTTTGGGAGGAATTTTTTTTTGTAGCCCAAATCGGATCGATCGCCACATTTTCTTGATCCAGATAAAAGTTTTTCTAACTTTGGATCACTTTGGGCATACCTCCATGTATCTTTTAAACTCAAAAGAGAAGAAACTTCAAGTTTAAATTTATCATTTTCAGATTTAAGATTTTCAATCTGGGAAGTTTTGAATTCTAAATCGCATTTGCATTTTTCAAAATAATCTGAAATATGGGATTTTTCTAAGACAAGAGAATCAAAGTTTTCTTTAAGTTTTAAATACTTTCTTTTTGAAGTTTTAGTTTTACGGCAATTTTAAAACTTTCCTTGTATAGGGCATTGTAAGCATCTTGAAGATCTTCTTCATTTTTATGATCACTATTTAGATTTTCTTCACTAGTTAAATCATTATGATCTGAAAAAGTGAACTTGGCTAGAGTCATAAGGGCTTTAACTTAATTTCCCAACTCGGTTTTAGAGTCTTCTGATTCAGAAGAGGCTTTAGAGCCAGAAGATCCCAAGTAGCCAATATACTCTTCTTTTTTGGGTTTGTCCCTTTTAGGACACTTGTTTACTAGATGCCCATATTCTTAGCAGTTGTAACATTGACTATCTTTCAAAGATTTTCAAATTTTAGATTTTGATTTAGATCTCTTCTTATCATTTGATTTTTGAAAATCAACCCTCTTTTTACTTTTGAAAATCTTATAAAACTTTTTTGCTAAAAGACCCATATCGTCTTCAGAATTTTCTAAATCAAAATTGTTATTGTTTTCTTGAGAAACATTTTTAGAAGACTTAAGGGCAATAGATTTACCTTTAGGAGCTTCAAAATTTAACTCATAGGTTTATAGCGACCCAACTAATTCTTTTACCCTCATAGTATCCGTATCACGAAGTTCCTGGATCGTAGTTACCTTAGAATTGAACCGTTCAGGGAGTGAGTGCAGTATCTTTGCACAAACTTTACTTTCAGGGATTTTGTCACCAAGACCCCACATAGAGTTCACAATGTCATTTAATCTAGTATAGAAGTCCATAAACATTTAATTTTCTTCCATATATATTTCCTCAAATTTGGTTGTGAGGATTTGGACTTTAGATTTCTTGACAATTGATGTATCCTCATGTGTCATTTCTAATATATCCTAAGCTTGCTTTGCAGTATCGCAGGATATAATTCTTTTGAATTCATCCGGTGATAGTGCGCAAGTGATTGCATTTAGTGCTTTTGCATTAGCACTACTCTCACTTTTCTGAAGTGCGGTCTAAGTAAAATAAGGTGAGACTTTCATTAATTTTGATCCATCGATACCAGTTACTTCAATGGTAGGAGGGGTCCATTCAGTCACTGTGGCTTGCCACATGCTTTCATCCATGGCTTTAAGGAAAATACTCATCCTAACTTTCCAATAAGCATAATTAGTGCCATCAAATGGTGGAGGCCTAGTGACTGAAAGGCCATCAAAATTTGACATTTTATAAGTAGTTTAGATTGATTAGCTCAGGAAATAAATCCAAATAACAAGAATTAAAATGAGCTATTAGGCTTTGATACCACTTGAAAAGGCCAAGCTATATGTCCAGGGGGGGGGGGGGGGGGGGGTGAATAGGACTATGCCAAATTTAAGATTTAACAGCAGAATAAAAGAATATGATAGCCAAATAAAGGAAATCAATTCACAATGCAGAAATGAAAAGCAGCCTCAATAATTAAGTATTGAGAGATTGATATAAATGTTGTTCTAAGGACAACCTTACACTATAAAAACCAAGGGTTTATAGCAGGACAACCTTATTTCTTGAAAATTCTTTATATCAAAAACTCAAACTGAAGAAGAATAAATAAATAGCAAGGAATAGAAATATTAAACTATTACAACATTCCTCACAATGCTTGAAATGTAAATATTATAACATTCACATCCACACATACATCCCACAAACTTTGAATGATAAAAGACAAAATAAATCACACATCCACAAAACACAAAGAGTTATAGTGGTTCCCTCGTGTGTTCACCAACTGTTAAACAACAGCCACACACCTTGCTACTCCACTCCTAATATCCTCACTCAGTGGATATTAGCGTTCACTATGAAAATAGGTTTCTCAGGTTCACCTAAAACCTTCACAATTGTGTCTTTCAAATGGGCTTACACAATTCAAAAAACCCCACTTCTGTATTTTCTGGCTCTCCTTAGATAACCAACAGATTGAGATTTTTCTGGCTCAATCTCAAATAAAACCAAAAGATTTCTCCTTTTGTTGTAGCCCGGAAGAACCAAACCGCAGTAGAAGTTCGAATAGAAGTTCAATGTCCAATACTCACTTAAGAAATGGTTCTAGGTTCTAGATTGATTTTAAATTAAACCAGTTGGGCTAGATATATTTAATTTTGATTCCAAGAAGAAGGAATATCACAATTTCTCTTTTCAATTCAGATTCGAATCTAGAAACAAAATCAAATCATTAAAGCTAACAAAAGAGAATGTTAGATATGCACAAATTAGCTTAAAATGAACACAAACTTGTCGCAGAGTGATGCCTTGATTTTACTTGAATTGAGTTATCAAACTCTGAAATTCATCGTCTATTTATAGTTATAGAAACTCGTCTACGACTGGTCCTGAGGATAGTACAAGTTCAAGAAAGAAACAAAGAAACAAAGAAACAAAGAAAGAAAATCTTTTTTTTACAAAAATAAACAAATAGAACATCACTTGATTTCTATAACAATGTTCATAAATCTAACTTTAAGGAATATAAAATAAACAGGTAGAACATCACTTGATTTCAATAACACAAACTTTTTTTTTCTTTTTTTTTAAGAGCATCAAACAATTTTAGATGAAACAAGACTTGGGGAAAAAACAAGTTCACAGAAAAGATTATATAGATTTGAATACCTCCTTTAATGAATTAATGAAGTTTATATGTGAGTTTATATATATATATATATATCTATATATATATATATATATATATATATATATATATTCGAATCCATTTGGTTTGAAAAAAAATGTATTCATAAATACTAATGTGATAACCAAATGGAGCCTAAGACTATAAATAAGTTCAAATATAGAGTACAAAATTCATTCAATATTATAAAAAAATAAAAAATAAATAGGCCCCTACTCTTTTCACCCTCTCGGTGCTCTTTTCAGCCCCTATACATCTAAACATGCAAATATGCCCTTGTTTGACACTCTCTTAATAAATTCAAGAAAGAAAGAAAGAAAGAAAGAAAGAAAAATTTATTTTACAAAAATAGACAGATAGAACATCACTTGATTTCTATAACAATGTTCAAAAATCTAACTTTAAGGAATATAAAATAGACAAATAGAACATCACTTGATTTCTATAACTCAAACTTTTTTTTTCTTTTTCTTTTTTTTTTAAGCATCAAACAATTTCATATGAAACAAAACTTGGGGAAAAAACAAGTTCACAGAAAAGAATATATAGATTCGAATACCTCCTTTAATGAATTAATGAAGTTTATATGTGAGTTTTTTATAGCAACAAAGTCATAAGTGGTGTGCTCTCACTCAATGTTGTTATAAAGAAATCTTGCTGATAGCTACATTCCACCTGATTTTGTGAAGGAGAAAGGGTCCTCGATTTAGTAGCATAGCTTATGCATTTCACCATACCAAAGGTTTTTGGTGTATTGGCTAGATTCTTAACAGTGACCCACTATAGTGTGTATATGACATCCAACCCATCAGTAAAACGTTCCTAACTAAGATAAAGGAATATCCATCAATAACCCCTATCAAAACATAAGTGGGCCGAACCACTAGAATTTAAAGGTTAGAACATACTTTCACATTGTTGCATATGGAGTGGCCCACGTGAGTTTTGGATCAACACGTTCCATTTTCATGGGCTTCAGTGGATTTTTTATTTAGGTGTTACACAAATGTTACTGTGGACACCAAAATCAATCCCCTTTTACTAGTTCCATATATTCAACTCAAGCATGCACTTGTAAATTATACATGTGATGTAATTAACCCGGATTTAACCGGATAAATGCAGGGGAACCTTTCCATGCGGCACATGGTTAGATTTGAACCTGTTAGCATTCGCATCAACCATCTAGATTTTGTAGTGACCCTGCCATTACCAATACTGGTCGGTGCCCTATGGCCCCACCACAATGTGTGTTTTATTCATATTGTCGATCCATTTTTCCAACTAATTGTCAAAAAATGGGGTAAATTCAAATCTCAAGTAGACCACACCAAAGGAAAGATGGTAATTGAACACCCACCGTTAAGAACTTATTAGGACAATAAAGTTTTGGATTAGGATGATATTTCCCTTCATCCAGATTAGTCTAACATAAATCAACATGTTGGATAGCAAATAAACATTGCACTGGACCTTAGGAAGTATTTAATGATGGCTTTTCAATCACCACAGTTTCCTATGGTGTGGTCTACCTGAGATTTGGCTCTTCCTGACTTTTGAGCTCATGCCCTAAAATCAGCTGGAAAAATGAATGGCCCGCATACACATACATTATGGTGGAGCCCATAAAGCATTTTCAGCACCAACCAAGATGTAACTGTCAAATATGAGTCTAAACTTTTAGATTTCAGAAATAGAGAGAAGGGAATGCAGATTGAAGGATTGAAAGAATGCGTAGGGATTGAAGGATTAAAGGTAACATGATCACTTTCCTGTCATAGGGATTGAAGGATTGTACATCATAATAGTCACAGAAGCATTATGACGAATTATAATAGTCATAGGGATTGAAGGATTGGGACAAGATCTATGATGACGATGGTGAAGATGACGAATTATAATAGTCACGAAAGCACAAATTTAAACATCAAACATAAGAATTCTAAAATGTGATAATGCAGTGCATGTTAAGAACTACTCTGTTCATTAGGCAGGATCCTTGGCCCAAAAAAGATTCCAGTCACTCTCATTCAGTAGGCCAGATGGGTAAGAAATAGACGTCTAAGTCCACATTCACTAACATCAGGCACACTTGATGAGTGGATCAATTCATCACCAACCTGCTTTTAGGCTAGAATTGTACTCAAGCTGGAGTCAACCCAGATGAATGTCCAACATCTCTCAGACATGCCACACTGTTACATGTAGGGCAATGGTGTTTAGCATAATTAGCATTCACCCAAGGAGCAAAAGAGGTGATGCTAGCCATCCTAAGGTAAGTGTTCTGCACAAGATTGCTGAGAACAGGATTGACGAAGAGAAACATGTTTCAATTCAGCTCAGCATGGGGCTGATGATTATTACCTAAATACAAATTAACAAAAAAATAAAAACAAAAATCTTTGTTAATTGCAGTAAAAAAATGCAAAATACAAGATCAATACCTGAACGAAAGTAAATTATAAGTTTCATCTGAACAGACCACTGAAACTAGGTAATGTTTGTTTCCCTAGTCTAAGCCACAATACAGGGCCTCAACATCCAACTTAGTGGTAATGGCTGCCAATGTTGTCGATATGTCATCTGCAGTTTCACGAGTATTTTGCCAACCCAGAAATGCAACATCCACACCAACATGTTTTATCAATTTAAATGTTTGGCAAAGAAACCACGGGTGATTTTTAGAAGAAAGGGCGGAACTCAACTCAACAGCCACTGGTATACCTGTTGTGAAAACATGTGGAGTCGTCGAAAGGATATGATGGATAAAGATTTCTCCTTCTCAATGCAACATATTTCAGAAAGAGAGAGAGAGAGAGAGAGAGAGAGAGAGAGAGAGAGAGAGAGAGAGAGAGAGACTAACCGTTTGTGGCATAGGGGATTTCAGATTTCAGAAATAGATTTCTCCTTCTCCTTCTTCTTCCCCTTCTTGCGGCGAAAGGGGATTTTGAAAACCCTAGTGAGAGAGAGAGAGAGAGAGAGGGGAATGCAACCAAGAGACAGGGAGAGGGTGAGGGAGAGTGGGCAAGGGAAAGAGAGAGGCTGAGTGCGAGAGAGATGGAGAGAGAGAGAGAGAGAGAGAGAGAGAGAGAGAGAGAGAGAGAGAGAGAGAGAGAGAGACTAGGAGATGGGTTTTGGGAGGCCTGCTACGCGCAGGAGAAAAGGGCGGAAGATTTGGGAGGGGCGTGTTTCATTTTGGGAGGGCGCATTTCATTTTGGCAACGGCGCTGATGGATGGCCCATTTGGACTTTGGGTTTTATGACCGTGGGGCCCACCGTGATGTATTTTATTTATCCACTCCATCCATTAATCTTAAAATAATATTTTAAGTGTTGATGCAAAAAATGAGTCAGATCGAAGCTGTAAGAATACCACACAACATATTAACAATAGAAATTTAATTTTTATTATTTCTCATGCTGTGGTCCACTATGACCCTTAATGTACATAATTTTTGGTCACATCCACTGAAATTATATATCAGAATTAATAGGCGGCTTAGATCAAACACATATATTCTAATGGCCCCATGGAGCCCATTAAACACCATCAAGGTTATTGTCAAGAGGTA
Organism: Magnolia sinica; assembly: GCF_029962835.1. Lineage (NCBI taxonomy): Eukaryota > Viridiplantae > Streptophyta > Magnoliopsida > Magnoliales > Magnoliaceae > Magnolia > Magnolia sinica. The sequence goes on from NC_080579.1 coordinate 59,537,725, forward strand.
CGTTTTAGCTACAGATCAATTAGGCTTTAGCTACAAATTAAATCTGTAGCATAATTACTACATATTTAATCCGTAGCCAAAAACTTTCAAAGTCCGTGCCCTTTGCTCGATTTTTTGGTAGTGTGTGCTATTTACCTTTATGGCATGGGCGTGTGTTTTTATTCCAAAACTCCCATGATTCAATGGAATTCTCTCTGTGGTGCCAGTACTATATTGAATATCCCACTTCTAGTAACTAGATAAATCATGGACATAATGCCTTTTTGGTAGAAGCCCCTGAGGCAACACGTAATTCCATGTTTCATGGGTAGTGGTGCACAAATCGATGTAAGTAATTCGCAATGCGTGTTACATCACTTCCGGGACTGGAAGTCACAAATAGTCGCTCCATGAACAAATTGTGTCATGTAATTCAACTAGTCATGTATTGTGTTCGTCTTGGGATTACCGCGTAAAACCATGTTAAATGTGGGACACGCCGGTGAATCTCTGTAGAATGGGATGTAGGGCGAGCTAGATAACTCTAATCATTTTTCACATTATGGCAATCATTAAGTGTGATAAATTGCATATACTTTGCTAGGCATGCATCTCATGTAGATTGCATGTGCATATTGATACCTCTCGTAGTTGTGGAGTATGAGACATATTAGAACCTTTATATTGCTTGTATGAATCTCTTGAATTATTGTTAATCTTGAAGGATAACCATCACTATGAGTAGGGCGTTGACCCTCTCCAACTATACAGACGATGCATGTGAAGTATAGATTGAAGACCTAGAGGACCGTCTCCCTATAGAAGATTATACTAAAAGAATAAGAAGATAGTTTTATGACTTTGTTTTATGCTTCCGCAGTGAACTCGATAATGTAATAAGCTCCCATTGAGAGGACCTCTGATAATTTGTTGAATTCTTTACTCTAATGAAATAATCAATACAGTCAATTTTATTCTCGTGAATGTTACGAACACAAGGTACGATTTTTAAAGGATCCAATTCATTCATTAACACCTGGTTTTCTCGGGCACAAGTATGAACTTTGTCCGTGAAATATCGAGATGTTACAGACACAACAATGCAATTGGGAGATTTATGTAACACGATGTGTTTATGAAATAACTATTTACGATATCCACTCCTAAGAAGTGATGTAACATGCATGGCTTACATTGATTGTGCACAACGCCAACCAACCCACGGAATTACGTGCCGTATAAGAGGGCCGCTACTCGTAACGCATTACGTACACGATATAATATTTGATTCACTAGTTGTGATACCTTTTAACACATCGCTTGCATTGATAGAAAATGTAAACTAAATCATGGTTCCCAAAAAGGTAAATAAGTGTTGATGGTAAATTAAACAATATCAGAGAACAAATCTTAGTAACACGAAGACATAATATGTAAAAATCAAGATACAACATATCAACTTAAATCAAGTACGCCTAAATGATAAAACCCTCACCTAGTTGCCTAGATGTCTTTTATAGTTGAATGTTCAGGGTAATTTAGAGCTAATCCTTTATCGTGATTTACCTGTTTTTGAACGTTAGAGATTCTAAGTTACGCCATCTAGCTTTTTTTCAAGACTCAGTGTGTTCTTCCACCTAGTTAACTCAGTTTTATCAGGAGAACTCTTCACCATCTTGATTATGGAGTTTGAAGGAGGAGAAAGTCCTGAAAATAAGAATGGAGGGAGGTAGGACGAGCTTACACTACCGGCCTGGATTGTTGCTAATGGGTTTTCACACTGGGTTTCTTTCCCTTCTTCTCCTTCACTCATTTTCTTCCTCCTTTCTTTCTTATTTTTGTGCATCTTCTGAATGGTGGGGAGCTTTTATATTGCATCTCGGCTTCTAGAGTCTTCATGCCCAGCCCTTACACAGGGGGTGTGCAAAACTGATGGTGTTAGCTCGTTCGGTGTGGAGTGCGGAATGAGTAACGCATTTGTTTTTTGGTCTTTTAGTTTATTTCTTGATTGTTCTGAATCTCCTCCTTCCTTTCACATTCTTTAGGTGGCCTATTAATCGGATCATCAAATGGTGGTCTTTACTTGCTTGTTATGACGTTGTCCACCTTTCAGATTGCTTAGTTAAATGGGCTCCGTTTTAATGGCAATTCTTGTTGCCGCCCTTCTCACTTCCGATCAACCTCATGGACAATCCATATTTGTAGTCAGATGGCCCTTGGGATCAGATGTATGGTGGATCTTTATTGGGAAGTTTCAAGAATTCTCCTTCCGCTATGGGATTGTTGGAGAGAAAGACAGAAGCGCCTGTTTTTTTGCAACAGAGGAAAACGAAACCTTGTGTTCCTATTTTCTTGATGTACAAGGCTGGAGACAGACTCCCCCATGTGTAGTTTTGATGGTTTAGATTGGTTCCATCCCGAGTGTGGATGGCCAGGAAGGATGATTGGGTCATTCATTGCTTCCTGATCGACCTTCAGTGTACATCCCAGTTTGCGATTGGACTTAAGCATTCGTGTGATCTCGCCAACACATGAAATAAACTAAGGTTTGTTCGGTTTTGATCTACAACCATAATGGACCATTTAGATCATCTAGGATGATAACAACGGTGATCCACAACATCTCCAAACGGAACATTGTCCGTTCACACTGCGCACAAGGAGGAAATCTCTTTTACCGAAAGTTTGCGGGTTAAACGTTATTTGACCGTGTTTGGGGTTTAGCGTGCTGAGAGCCAAGGTTTGGTCAAAATCATCCCATGAACGTGATGGACGATTCAGATTATCCCGATGGATGATCATGGTGGGTCTTAGGATTCGAAATCGGACATTGTCTGTTTACCACTCCAGTAGCAGGAAAATTAAGTTTGTTTTGGAGGTGGAGTCAAACCTTGTTTGACCCAACTTCTGGTTTAGTGCAATGCCGGTGCACATGCGCCGTGCACACTCAGGGTTATTTGTGGGGTCCATAGTGATGCTTTAGAGAAATCTACTCCATCCATTCATTTTGTTAGTATGGGTATAGCCCGTCTGAAACTATCAAGCGATCACGATCCTTAGGTGGTACATATCAAGTGAATTTCTATTTTCACTATAGATCTCGTTGATCTAAGGGTTGAAATTTAACGTGTATGGTTAATTCATGATGCATAAGCATGGTATAAGGCTTCACATCAAACTGATCGTGAGAACCTTATGATCTAGAATTTAAGGTCTGGGTTAATGGCATTTTCGTAATTATTGTTGATCTAAGAGTTTTGTGAAATCTCATGGTTCTACATAGTTGTATATGCCTTTTTAAACAATTCTTATAAACAGACTCATATCTAGATCATTACGGATAGGGAGTTATTTGTCAATTCGTTCAAGGGGAGGTACCTACGTCAAATCACATGATGGCTCGATCTATGAATAGAGATCATTCCCAATGGTCATATTTGTGTTAGTGAATAAGTATAAGGTTAGGATAGTTAAATTTGTATTGTACACATGTACATATTATGTTAAATTTTATGGTAACACTCAAGAACTTTCAATACTCAGGTATTAAAAAGTTCTAGGTGTTACACTCTATGTTTCGTAGCCATGTTGTGGACATGAATTTATAAGATCCTTAAATTGCTTCCAACATTGGAAAAATGTCTCATACTCTTTCTGCGCAAAATTCATGATTACTTTTCTTAAGGTATTTGTTTTGCGATATGAGAATAATTTTTTAAGGGACTGTCTTATCATCTCAGTCAATATGCCAATGGACGGTGGTCTTAAGGAATGTAACCACAACTTAGCGTTTTCTTTCAAAGAGAAAGGAAATAATTTCAGTCTTACTGTGTCCTCGGACATCTTTGGGAAGTGTAATATAGATATTATCTCATCGAATTCTTTCATATGTAAGTATGGACTTTCAAATTCTAGTCCATGAAACTTAGGAAGGAGTTGAATCACTCCCTGTTTACCATCTATAGTTCCTACATTCAATGGAAATATCATACAAGAAGGTGTAGTCATCCTTGCCGGTAATAAATAATCTCGTCGAGTGCGAGGCGGGGGTGCATGATTCACCTCATTTTCATCCTGGGCTTCCTCAACTAGGTGTTGAGGTTGATGTGCCGCCATAACTTATACTAACTCAAATGATCTCATGTGGTGTCTAATCCGGTGATGGATAGGCAACCCTTCAATTAATCCACCTTCACTCAAGAGAAGAAGAGTGTTGTCACGAACCCACTTAAGCATGAAACACTCGTAGCCCTTAAGTAATTAAACAATTGAAATCTAAGAAAAAGAAAAATAAACCCTACAACAAATAAGAAATCTAAAAAGATAAGAGAGAGTTGGAGAAAATTTAACCAATTAGAGTTGCTATGTTAGGATCCTACAAAATAGAAAAACAATGTTTGTCTTTAAAAGCAATTTCAGGAAAAAAAATCCTAACCTAAAAGCATAGTAGAAAAATAAACTCTAATCTTAACCTATTTTCAATACCAATTAATCTTAGAAAAACGCAATTGTAGTTCCCGACAACAACACTAAAAACTTGTTCACAACCCCAAGTGTAGGGTCACGATATATTAATAATCTTGGTGAGACTGAGGTCGAATCCACAAGGACTAAACTTGTACATATTCTGAAAATAGTTAGTACTAGAGTTAGAATTAGAAGAAGATCTAAACCTAAATCTGGAATAAAGGAGAGTAATTGTGTATAATGTTGATTAAAACAATCAATTGAAAGGTGGGAACAAGGGTGCCAAGGATCCACTTGTAGCTATCAGGATGTTACCTTACTTTAATTCAAGAGATACAATTGAAATTAGAGTCTTATCCTATCTAATTGGAAGATGAAGCAATTATACCAAATCTAAACTTTTCATTGACCTAGCCACACATGAAGAAGTATTGTGATGATTAGAAGGGATTTCATCATCCTACCATGCCCAAGAGACAATGATGAATAATAGGATTTACTAATCTCATAATCTCAAAATAGGAAAAGAACATATCCAAAGCTATCACATCATCTATTGTAATTTGAGTCACAATAAATCATAGAAAATTGAAAATATTCCTTTAATATCAAACTAGAAACAATGAGGTTCAAAAAGAACAATAATCAAAGCAAAAAAAATCATCAAACACCCTACAAGCTTCACCTCTTAGCCCTAGCTAAGAGGTTTAGCTAACCATAGACATGATTGGATTGAAAACCCTAAAAAAAATCATTAAAAATAAATAAGGAAGGAAAAAAAAACTCTTAGGAGGCTGCTTCACCCTTTGGTTCTACTTCTTAAAACTTAATTCATGTTTAGAATTCCCCAAAGAACCCATATTTATGGCCTTTGTTTGACCGTGTTTGAAAACCGCCTTAAATTTATGCAGTCTACGTAACGCCTTTGATGACATCGAACAACCTTTGATGTCATCGAACATAACTTGAATACAGAAGTCACGCATTTTCTCACCATGTAACTCTTCCTGTCATCGAATATATCTTCGATGTCATCGAACAGTCATTTGATGTCATTGAGGGATGTTCGAGTAATCGAGAATGTGTCCAGAGTGTTCCAGCGAGTTGCTCCAAAAATCCACAAAAACCTCGATGTCATTGAACTGCTTTCGATGTCATCAAGCAGGTCTTCGAGTAATCGAATAGAGCATCAATGACATCGAGGACTGCATCCAATTTGTTCAACTACCAACTTGATTTTCCTATAATTCTTCAATGTCAACGACCGGTGGTCAATATCATTAAACATTGGCTTCGATGTTATCGACTGGCGGTCAGTGACATTGATAGTGAAGTTCTAATTCTGTGAATTTATGCACTTTGTACTTTCGACTTCCTTCATTTTCTACTTGGTTTCCTTGAATTTGGGGTCTTGAAATCTTTAATCTTGGTCTCTTAAGATCCATCCCTTGCCTTAGTGATTCTTGAGCATCAAATCCATGCTTTTAACCTTCTTTTCAATACAAGCTCTCAGATTCACCTTGCAATACAAACATGTATAAAATATACCCTTGAAGCATTATCATGTTCATAAAATCAAGATCTAAACAGGGGAATATACGATCTTGACACTCAACAAGTATCATGTCGTACCTTTGGAATTGTTGATTTATGAGATATAATGGCTGATACCTAAATTTGGATCAAGACACATTGGTGAGGAGACGATATTTGCCGCAATGAGCTACGTATTTTAGAAAGGACTCGTGATATAACGTCGGTATCGTAACTTCACCAACCTGTTATTTAAATTGAAAATAATAACAACTTGGCTAATCATGCATAGCATCATGAAAATATTGTTGGGTTGTGCTACAGACCAATTGTGCATATCATCATCAAAATTATTGTTAAGTTGTACTGTGGGCAGACCATTGCACATAATATCGTATCATGCATTAAATAACTAACTTAAGATTTGTTTGTTTTATATTATTTTTCATTACCTATGTTGGTTGAGTCGATAATATATATAACTTAAAACTTATGGAACCACTGAGTTATTTATTCACTTCCACTTACGAGAGTATTTTAAAGCACCAACCAACTAATATTATCGATGTAGGTACTATCGAGATCTCAGACAGGTAGGCTTAAATTGACTTACACCATTGTCATTATATTTTAGAGGATTGAGCTAAAACTAAAAACTTTACATTTTAGTTATTTTGCATATATATTGTGGCTTGTATAATCTTCATTTGGACATACACCACTTTTGGAATTGTACATTTTAAATATTAGTCATATATTTATGAGCTTAGTTATTTCTGCTTAACTTTTTACATCGGTGATTTTAGATTATTATAATTGGTGAACGTTAACTAGATTGTGCCGGCATGTGAAAACTCACACACATGTATTTTTGCTAGGTTCACATCTGGGAACTCAGGATTAGAATCTCTATACTTAGCTGTCAATTTTTGAGAAGTGACATGGGGTCACCATAATATATATGAGAAATCCACACCATCCATCTGTTTTTTTAAGAACATGTAAGAAAATGAGGCCAAATATGAGGCAAATCCAAAATTCAAGTGTGCTTCATGACAAGAAACAACGAGGAGTGAACTTTTACTATTGAAACACTGGTTCAAGTGGTCCATAGAGTGGAAATTAATGGCTCCCAATTAAAATTTTCTTAGGAGCAATAGAAGTTTTTAAACAAGCTGAAGTTTATGATCTCCCTTCATCCAGGTCTACTTGACCTTATGAACAAGTCAGATGACAAATAAACAACATGGTGGGCAATTAGAAGGTTCCACCGGTGTGCTTTATTGTCAACGTTGCTTCCTATGCTATGGTCCACTTAGCCTTGGATGTAACTCATTTTTTGGTTCATACCCTAAAATGATCTTCCAAAATGTATGGACGGCATGGATAAAATCCATACATCACAGTGGTCCCGCAGTGATAATTTACAAAATTTTGAGGCCGAGTATATATTTGCCCATTTGCAACGAGTTTCCAACGTGGTAGAATGGATGAGAATGAAAGTGTAAAAATGTTATTTTATGCTAGTTATAAATTAGGAACAATAAGTTGGTAAATATAAGGTTTAAAGGAATCTTACAATAAAATTAGCATATAAGAGGAATTTTTGGGTAAATTTTCCTAAAAGTAATCCTCACAGGCAATTTATGTGGAGGGGTGCATTGCATTTCCTAAGAACATTCATGGATATTTAATGATGGATAGTGATTTGCCATTCATTTCAGATGGAGGAAATTATCATCGTATCAACCGTGGATGGCACACGTGTTAGAGATTTAGGCTATTCGTTAGGTAGGGTTATGGCAAACCCGTGATCAACCAAAATACTGTAATAGTATCGGTCGACTGATCTGGCAGGTTAAAGTTACCGAGAAGAATTAGGCAACTGTCTTTTCGATATGCCATCCAACTCATGCATTAAGTAGTCCAGTCATCGCGCCGGCTGCACAATAAAAACTAATGGAGAACCACTCAAAAACCTTCGTATTCGTGTGGTAGCTTACGGCCTGTTTGGATTTGCGTATAGTATTGTATTGTATTATATTTGGGTACTATTCATATATACATTGGATAGTTTTCATAATACATCCAAATCAATTAGATACTAATCAATGTTTGCATAGGAGGTATTGTTTGACATAGTATACAATACGTTATACAAATTAATGTTTGGATAGGACGTATTATGTCTGCGTATTGTATAATCTTAATTGGGTCGGATGGCCTATTTGACGTATGGAACTTTCTAATTTCTAGCTCAGATGATTTTCACGTTGAAATGTACCAAATGAACGGTCCCGATCTTACACTGCACAGGTACCAGATATCTTGTAATAGTACAAATTTCAAACTTTCATCCGCTGCCGAATATAGCGCAATGAATACAAAGTATTGTCGGCAACAGAACCCTCTGATAATACTCTACCGTCGGTTCGAAAATTTGGCTGGAGTTTGTATTCGCATGCATGGGATTCAACTCCTATTCACTCCAATCCAAACACGGTAAACATCAAATCATTACTTCTAATATGATACAATATATCTCAAAATGCGTATCCAAACAGGCCCTTAAGAAATAGATGGAACAGCGTGTTTTTGGGGCATCTCACTTTTTTTTTTGGTGAGATGACTCATCTGGACAGGTTTGCTGCTATACAAAAACCGTGGTAAGCCCCGAACATAACATTAGCCATAGTTCACAAACAGAGGATCCAGGCTATATGTGTTACAAAAAGTGCCTTGCAATGTTTGTCGCGAGAGTATTTATAGTCAGCTTCCACTTTTTACAACTGAGGCCGGTGGTTTAGGTGGCATTTAGATCCTAAGTAACTTTAGATAAACTATTAATGCCATATCTTATCTTACTTTCTACTCATTGAGATAATAAGTATCTTTGGTAATTAAAATATTTATCAGCCAAAAAAGTAGAAAAAAAAATATATTTAAATTTCCAACATCATTAGTAATTATCCCTCAAATTTGATCCCTCACATCTACCCTCTATCATATGGGGCCAACTTTTGATTTGGACCATTCAATGTGTGTGTCCCATATGTTATGTGGGTTATCAATCATATAGGGCCCACCTTCTATATGGGCTATTCCTCACTATGGCCCTACCTTTAATGTGCACTATTCAATAGGTAGGGCCCACCTTTAATGTTGGTAATTCATCAAATGGGGCCCACTATCAATGTTGTTGTCCATAATGTGGGTCCCACCTCTAATGTGGGCCATCCATCATGCAATGCTTGCCTTGGGTATGGGCCGCTCATAATTAGGGCAGACCTTAGATGTGGACCATCCATCATGTAGGACCCACCCTGATATGGATCACCACTATGTAGGGTCCCACCTTCAACGTGGGCCCCACCTTCAATGTGTGTTGCCCATCATGTTGGGCTCACCTTGGATGTGGGTCATTCATCACTTGGGGATAACCTTTGATGTCATGCCCCAAACTCGAAAAACGGGCTCACAAAATTTCCGATCGCCGAATCCGGTGCCGACAGCCTTCGTAGTACCCCATTCTCGGCTCCCAGCACCCATACGCCAGATTCCGATCCTGAGATCGTATGAGGAGGATTTTCAGTATGATTTTTTTTTTTTTTTTTTTTTTTTTTTTTTTTTTTTTGTAATGGAGCATAACCACAAGCATAACCAAGTCATAAAACAACATCACCACATATTTACTATGTCAAAAACTTGAAGTACAATGCAAAAAGGGAAAATTCAGAGTGATCAAAAGCTTCAAAATAGTCTGGTACGCGCTCTTGCCTCAGCGCTGTTCCTGTCCAATGACACCTGCATGCAACGGTCGTGTATAAGCATACAAAAGCTTAGAGGGTGGTGTAAGTGTGTGCGCAAGGCGAGTGCTGAGTATACAATATCAGATTAATGCGGAAGTATGTAGTAAGTCCATGAATATTATCAGCGGTACCAAAACTATGTGATGCAAGGCATGAATGCTACCGACCATACCAAAGTCATGCGATGCGAGGCCTATGTAGCCAAATGTCATATGTGAGATGCAAAGCAAGCGTGCCAGTACTCATTAAGTACACATATTAGTACAATTCCTCTCTGGACATCACTGGAGTCTAATAAACCTCACACTATGGGCCTTAAATACATCAAATGGGCCGCATCACATGGGCCTTTTATAAATCAAGTGGGCTGCATCTATGAGCCTTATGTACATTGTAATGAGCCATATCCCATGGGCCTTAGAATGTATCAAAATGGGCCTAATCACATGGGCCTTATATCCATATCAAGGTGGGCCTCAACAACGGCCACAAATATATCGATATGGGCCCCATCACATGGACCTTATAAATATCAAGGTGGGCCTCAACAATAGGCCACAAATACATTAAGGTGGGACTCATCCACATACCAAGGTGGGCCTCAATGGATGGCCACATATAAATCAAAATGGGCCTCATTCATATACCAAGGTGGGCCTCAATGGACGGCCACAAATACATTAACATGTATAGATATACATACATACATATATATATATATATATATATATATATATATATATATATATATATATAAATGAATCATATCCAAGGATCAACTGGACCACACTCCAAATAGTGGTGAAGATCCACTTGAACGATGGATCTGACTCCTTCATCAGCCCCTGCCATAAGCCATAAAATGGGTTCTCAAAATGGAAGGAATGGATGCAATGCGTGCATCATGGTGGGTCCCCCTGACCATCCAGCAATGGACAGTGTGGATACATAAATAGGCCAAGGTGTGCTTCCACCATCCACAGCTGTGGACGGTGCACATAGAACACATACATCAGTGTAGGCTTCACCGTCCGCCTAGACGATGGGAATAAAACACATATCATTGTGGGTCCCACGGGGAGCCCACCATAATGTTTACTTTCCATCCAACCATTGATAAGGTCGCATGGACTTGGCTAGAAAGGAAAAATAAATTTCATATTGATTTAGAACTTCAGTGGACCCAAAAATGAGTTTCAATGGCAGGCTTTAAATCACCACTGTTTCGTATGATGTGGGCCACTTGAGTCTTGGATGTGGCTGAAATTTGGAGGAGGCCCACTTCAGGAAGGCGCCCACCTAATGAATGGATTGGATGACAAATACACATCATGGTGGGGCCCATGCCTGGGACCATGGGTCACTACCTAGCCGTCTGCCCGCCTCCACGAGGCAGGCGCTGCCTGGGCGCCTCTGGCAGCAGCAATGCCTGCTGCATTGATATTTTCTTTTTTTTTTTAAAGAGTTTTTCTATAGTTTTTCGTGTATGGGGCCCGCATCAACTGAATCCAGCCCGTCCATTGCACTCCATGGCTGAAGACTGTCAAAACGACTCCAATAACTGATGTTTTTCGGTGCATAAAAAATGTCAGGGTGACTTTCAACGGTAGAAACCACTATTTTACATGTTATGGCCTGCCCAAAGATCGGATGGACTTCATTTTTCAGCTCAACGCCTAAAATGAGTTGGTAAATAGGATGGATGGCATGGATTGAACTCATACATCAATGTAGAGCCTACCCAAGTGGCCCAGCCCAAATGTGTCTTAAACCAAGCTCATATTTGTGTTTTCCATTCAACGTCCAGCGTCCTTGGACGCTGGACAGTCTAGACGTAATACATACATTGAGGTGGGCCCCACCTATGGATGTGGGCCACTGAAGAAGGGGTTGGAGGGCATGGGAAATACACACATCAAAGTGGAGTCCATCCGAGTGGGCCACACGAAGACATCATCATACACACAAAATATATATGGAAAAAGAGGGAAAGAGAGAGAGGAAGGGGGTGGGACACGTGTGATGGAGGGCTCTGCCATTATGAGCCCTCCCTTGCATTCAATCATACATCAAGTAGGTCCTAATACATGTGGGCCCACCAAAGCAAGGATTCAACGGTGGAGATCCCTTCTCCACCAAATGTAAGGTCTAGATGACATTATCTATACATGGAAAATAAACATCATGAAGGGGTCCATGGAGAATGGTCCCATCATGGAATGATCATGAGGATCAAACCGGTCCATTGGCCACACTAAGGGTCCAAAGTGAGATCCACACCATGAATTGGTAGGCCTCACTTGGCCCATCATCAAAATATAAAAATCTATCCTAATAAGCACCCACTGTCGATCTTCTTAGTCCATTGGAAAGCTGATTTCCTTGTGCTTCACTTTGATGGAGGGAGATGAGAAGTGGACGGCTTGGATGAAGGGTTTTTGGAATGGGAAGTGGGCCACCAATATCACTTTTCTCTCTTGGAGGAGCTTGGATGTGAGCCTCTTCTATTGCTTGGGAAAAGTGATGAGAAAAGAGAGAGAGAGAGAGAGGGGGGGGGGGGGGTTGTATGGAGAGAGAGTAGCTTAGTAGGCCATGATTACTTGTAAGGGAGGGTGGCCAGCAATAAATGTTTGTAAGAAGGCTAGGGGGTAGGGTGGCTATAGCTAAGGTAGGGTGAATATAGCTAGGGTAGGGTGGTTATAACTAAGGTAGGGTAGCTATAGTTAAGGTAGGGTGGTTATAGCTAGGATGATGTCATCCATCACCCTCATGATTACCTAGAGATTGGTGCCACATGGGATGGGTGAGTCACGCAATATGCGGTCCACGGCCATTAAAATGCACGATCCACATCTTATGATCTAAGCGTCGGGTTGGCGCATGAGACACTGCGTTGGAACCGCGGCGATGGTGCGGTCGCAATGGTACGTGGTTCGGATTAAGCTGACTCAAATCTACAGGATATGGCTTAAGATCACGTGCAAACGTTGATTATAGGTCACGGGTTGTCGAAATTCGACGCGAAGGATCGCGGCAGTTGACGGAACAGTACGGACTAGGATATAGGTCTTATAGCTCTCCCCACCTAATAAAAAATTTCATCCTTAAAATTTGCACTACCATCGCAGCTAACCGTAACTCATAAGGAAATAGAAAAAATAACATCATATATAATCAAAGCATAATACAACATACAATTAAACATCGAAAAGATGGGGATAGCGCTCGCGAATCTCCACCTCGCGCTCCCAAGATGCCTCATCCACACTATGACGGCCCCACTGCACCTTTACCAAGGGAATGACCTTAGTCCACAGGACCTGCTCATTCCGATCGAGGATGCGAATTAACTGGTCAATGTATGAAGCATCCTCACAAACCTCCAATGGCTGTCAATTAATAACGGGAACGATGTCTGACTCACACTTCCTCAACATAGAGATGTGGAAAATGTTGTGGACGACAGACAACTGAGATGGCAAGGCAAGCCGATAGGCCACGACGCTAACGCGCCAGGTGATCTCGAAAGGTCTTATAAATCTCGAGGCAAGCTTGCCCTTCACTCCAAAATGAACCATACCCTTCATGGGTGAGACCTTAAGATACACATGGTCCCCAACGGCAAACTCCAAGGGACAACGCCGATAGTCAGCAAAAAACTCTTCTGCCGGCTCTGAGCTGTGCCTATCCTCTGCCTGATGATGTCGATAGTCTTTGACGTCTGCAACACAAGCTCGGGACCTAGGAGACGTCGCTCTCCAACCTCGGTTTAACAACTTGGAGATTTACACGGTCTGTCATATAATACCTCAAAAAGAGCCATCCTAATGGTCGCCTAATAGCTGTTGTTGTACGTAAACTCAGCTAATCGCAGGTGCTCGTCCCAACTACTAGAGAAATCAATCGCGCAGGCCTGAAGCATATCCTTAAGGATCTGGGTCACCCTCTCAGTCTGGCCATCGATCTGTGGATGGTATGGGATGCTATGCTACAAATCAGTGCCTATCGCTCTCTAGAAGCTCCTCCAAAACTGAGACGTAAACCTCGGGTCTCGGTTTGAAACGATCGAGACAAGAACGTCGTGTAGTCTCACGATCTCATCAACAAACATCTTGGTGAGCCGATCCATACGCTAAGTCTCACGAATCGTAAGAAAATGTGTCAACTTCGTCAGACGATCCACGACAACCCAAATGGCATCATGACCGCGCTGTGTCATCGGCAAACCCATGACAAAATCGGTAGATATGTGCTCCTACTTCCACATCGGGATACTCAACGGCTGCAATAGACTAGGGGGTCTCTGATGATCGGCCTTGACACGCTAGCATGTGTCACGCTCGGCCACAAAACTGGCTATCTGACACTTCATCCCCGACCAAAAATACTGATGCCTCATATCGCGATACATCTTCGTCCAGCCAGGGTGGATCGAGAACTGCGATCGATGTGCATCGGTCATAAGATCTCTGCGCAACTCAGGTATATCCGGAACACATAATCGGCCTCTAAAGCGAAGTTCACCATCAGAACCAATCTGCCAATCTGTCTGACTCTCAGATGCTACCCCTACTTGGTAATCTTGTAACGACTCGTCTGTCTTTGAGCCTCGATCACCCGTGTGATAAGAGAGGGTTGAATCGACGGGCTTGATAACTAAACGATAGAAGACTGTAGACCAAACTTGAAGTCGTACTCTACTATATCCTCGAGCATCCTCTACTCCTGAATCATCATGTGTACCACCAAGCCTCGTGGCCAATGACTGAGGGCATCCGCCACCACGTTCACCTTGCCCGAGTGGTACTGGAGATCAAAATCATAGTCTTTTAGGAGCTCCATCCAATGCCTTTGCCTCATGTTCATCTCAGACTGAGAGAACAGATACTTCAAGCTCTTGTCGTCAGAGAAGAGCTCGAACCTCACCCCATAAAGATAGTGCCTTCACACCTTCAGTGCGAAGACCACTGCCGCCATCTCCAAATCATGTGTGGGGTAGTTCAGCTCATAGACCTTGAGTTAACGAGACACATAAGCCACCGACTTCCCGTGCTATATCAAGACATCACCCAAGCCAACTCGCGAGGTATCAGTAAATACAACAAATCCATCACTCCCAAAAGGAAGAGTAAGGACAAGAGTGGACGTGAGGCGGTCCTTTAGCTCCATAAATGCCTGCTCATAAGCACCTCTCCACATGAACTCGGCACCCTTCAGGGTCAACCTGGTCAGCTAGGCTGCAATACGAGAGAATCACTCAATAAAACGTCTGTAGTAGCCCGCCAAATCAAGGAAACTGCGGATCTCGAATGCGTTCGTGGGATGGCCCCACTAACGCAAGACATCAATCTTCAAGGGGTCTACAACGATGCCCAGCTTCATCACCACATGATCGAGGAACTTCACCTCCTCCTGTCAGAACTCACACTTCTCCAACTTCGCATAAAGCTAGTGTGCATGGAGGGTCTGCAAGGTAATCTACAGATGCTGCTCATGCTCCTCACGGGTCCTCGAATATATTAGAATGTCGTCAATGAACACCACAACAAACTGATCGAGATACAGACGGAAGACCTCGTTCATCAACTGCATGAATACTGTAGGTGAATTGGTCAGTCCGAAGGACATGACTTGGAACTCAAAATGACCGTAGCGAGTCCTAAAGGCTATCTTCGGGATATCCTCATCTCGAACCTAAACCTGATGATAACCAGACCGCAAGTCTCTCTTCGAAAATAACTGCACCTCCTACAACTGATCAAACAAATCATCGATCCTCGGAAGCGAGTACTTGTTCTTGATTGTGATCTTGTTGAGTTCGTGGTAATCTACGTAAAGCCTCAATGAGCCATCCTTCTTCTTCACGAAGAGTACAGGCGATCCCTACGGTAAACTGCTCGGACAGATAAATCCTAACTCACGCAACTCATCCAGCTGCTTCTACAGTTTTCGAAACTCCAACGGTGCCATACGATATGGTGCCTTCAAAATAGGCACGGTACCAGGCACGAGATCAATTTGAAACCCAGTGTGCTGACGAGATGGTAACCCTGGAATCTCCTAGAACACATCGGAAAAACCACAAACAACTGGCAGTTGTTCGATACTCAAAGCAGCCGGTTCCTCAACGGCACGATAACAGGCAAAAAAGCTGCTCTCCTCTGGGCTCGGCAACAAATTGGAATATTGGCACACCGGGTATACAGAACGTGACTGTCCTCGCCGAACAGTCCAATATAGCATGGTACTCGGTGAGCCAGTCCATGCCCAAGATAACATCAAACTCAGACATCGGCAATACGAACAGGTCAGTACGCAAAAAAGATATCCCCAATCAGAACGGGGCAAGATGCGTAAAATCGGCCCAACACTGTAGTTGTCCCTGAGGGCGTCGATACTGACAAACCCTCCTGGGCAGGCTCCATTGGAAAACTGGTTGATTGGCAGAAATTATCAGCCACAAAAGAATACGATGCACCAGAGTCAAACAATACACGTGCAATGCATGCAGAAATAGTGAGAGTACCCTCGACGACCCCTCCTGATGACTGAGGGTCCTACTGGGCAGTATAAAATCGACCTTGGGCCTGCTGAGGAGGTGCAGGTCCCCTTTAAGGTCTCTGTTGATGCTGTTGCCACTGTGGTGACCTGATCTGTTGCCTCTGCTGCTGTGGGGGAGGCCTTGGAGGCAGGTGTTGTGGTCGCTGTTACTGATGCGGTGGCTATCGTGGCAACTAATGCGGTGTCCTCGGCTACTGGTGTGGATGGGGACACTCGTACACATGATGTCCTGTCCTACCGCACTCAAAGCAGGTACCGGTAAATGGTCCCGAAGGTGGTGCTGTCGGTACTGCTAGTGCTCGGAACGCCAAGCAGGTCATGCGTCGCTACTGTGAACGATGCTTCTGCTGTTAGGAACTACCGGAGGGCGCCTTCCTTTTATGATCTCCTCTCTGGTCACAGGCTCTCTGCAAACTGGCCCAATCTGACTCATAAATCTGTGCCCTCTCCATGATTTGCTCAAATGTCAGAAGCAGGTGTCTGATCACATGACTCCTAAGGGCATGAGCAAACCGTTCTCAAAATGGCGGGCTTTTCGCCCCCCATCATCAACAAGATACATCGCGAACCTCGATACCGCGACGAAACGTGCCTCATACTGGGACACCGTTATGTCTCCCTGGACCAAGGTCTCAAACTCTAGTGTGCGCTGCTGTCGCACATGCTTGGAAAAGAACTTCCGGTCAAACCGGTCTACAAAGTCCTCCCAGGTCCACACAAAATCGACCGCTACCGATCGAGCTACAGATGCCTACCAATGCTGAGCCATACCCTGGAGAAGGAATACAGCTAATGGAACTCACTACTGGGTCGTACATCTCATGGTGTCAAATATCTTTTCCACCTCGGAGCACCATATCTTTGCTGCCGTAGGGTCTGGCTCACCCTGGAAATGCGGGAGATCGTGTTATCGGAAGTCCTTGAGAAGGGCGCTCACACGCTCTTACTCGGCCTCGGCTGGTGTAACAGTGGGACGCTTGATCTGCTCCTGAAGAATAACAGTCATCACCTGAAGCATCTGCTACACCTGGGTGGCACTCACGAGTACGGTTGGATCCGCACCAGTCTCAGGTAAGGAGTAGCATCCGTGGGCTGAAAAGCAGGGATATTTAGTGACGGAGTGAGAGTCGCAGGTGGTGGAGCGGGAGTCGCAGGTGGTGGAACGGGAGTCGCTCAGGTCGATCTTCAAGCCATTACGTCCTACAGGAAGGAACAAGGGCCTATCAGCCTTGAGGATTCTCGAAGGCATAAACGTTAAGGGTCTAAATCGCTAAGTTTTTTAGGCTCAGAACCTATTCATTCTAAGTTCATAGAAGATATCTGATGTGATCCTTAGGTATTCCCAAGTTATGCTCTGATACCAACTTCTGTCACGCCTCAAACTCAGAAAACGTGCTCACAAAATTTTTTGATCACCAAATCTGGTGCCGACAGCCTCCGTAATACCCCATTCTTGGCTCCCAGTGCCCATACACCAGATTCCGATCCTGGGATCCTACAAGGAGGATTTTCAGTATGAATTTCTTTTTGTAATGAAGCATAACTACAAGCACAACCAAGTCATAAAACAACATCACCACATATCCACTATGTCAAAAACTTGAAGTACAATACGAAAAGGGAAAATACAGGGTGATCAAAGGCTCCAAAATAGTTTGGTACGCGCTCCTGCCTCAGCGCTGCTACTGTCCAACGACACCTGCACGCAACCGTCGTGCATAAGGTTACAAAAGCTTAGAGGGTGGTGTAAGTATGTGCACAAGGCGAATGCCAAGTATACAATATCAGAGTAATCTGAAAATATGTAGTAAGTCCATGAATGCTATCAACAGTATCAAAACTATGTGATGCAAGGCATGCATGCTATTGGCCATACCAAAGCCATGCGATGTGAGGCCTATGTAGCCAAATGTCATATGCGAGATATAATGCAAGAGTGCCAGTACTCATCAAGTACACATATTAGTACATTTCCTCTCTGAATATCACCGAGGTCTAATACACCTCACACTGACAGCCTCCTCCCTAGCAGCATAGTCAAGCAAGTGGAAGAGACAGCACTATTCGCCTGACCAGTAGTCTGTCAATACCTACCTGGCTTGTTAATAGCAGACTCATTTGCAACCTGGTCAAACTCAGCCTAGCTTATAGCCCTCTCACTCAGGCGGATAAGGCCACACCCCCTTCCAACCGACCATGACATAGTGGGAGACGCGGCCTACTGGTATTCGGCACTCAAGCACTCGTGTATCCATTTGGTCTAGACGTTAGAGCATCTCCTGGTACTAAAAAGGTTCTGAGATTTTCACCCAAGGACATCCTAAGTGCCCACAATGCTAGAACCAATATTTTTATTATCCGATACAACCATCCATGATGTGGCTGTGGAGGTCACGGCCCTAATGTCGCTAGGGCATGCAGTGAATCACAACACCCAATGTGAAATGCATGAGTCACACCGTCAGTCATGCAACAATCTCGCGTGTACCACGCACTCATGTGGGGCACTCCGTCTCATAAGGAGTCCCGTAAATGTCTCAGCCCAACGGCTTATGTTATGATCAAACATTTCTCACATCAAGCATATATATGATGCGTATGGGCATGAATCATGCAGCTACACTAAGTATGTTATAAAGTAATAGACTAATCTTACAATGCAGATGGGCCTAGACGGCCTACACATAACAAGTATGGGCCTATCAATGGGCCCAAGGGAGAGTCATAATGGGGACATTTAACCAACATTATTACAATGTAGACATCGAACCAACATTGCTCTCAAGGCATGGCCCACCACAAACCATGGAGAAGTCACACATTGCAATGGACCATAAGGACAACCTGTTTGGGCCTCGACCCATGGGCCTTAGATACATCAAATGAGCCACATCACGTGGGCCTTTTATAAATCAAGTGGGTCGCATCTATGGGCCTTATGTACATTGCAATGGGCCATATCCCATGGGCATTAGAATGCATCAAAATGGGTCTAATCACATGGGCCTTATATCCATATCAAGGTGGGCCTCAACAATGACCACAAATATATCGATATGGGCCCCATCACATGGGCCTTATAAATATCAAGGTGGGCCTCAAAAACAGGCCACAAATACATCAAGGTGGGACTCATCCACATACCAAGGTGGGCCTCGATGGATGGCCACAAATAAATCAAAATGGGCCTCATTCATATACCAAGGTGGGCCTCAATGGACGGCCACAAATACATTAACATGTATAGATATACATATACATATACATATACATATATATATATATATATATATATATATATATATATATATATATATATATATATATATATATATATGAATCATATCCAAGGATCAACTGGACCACAGTCCAAATAGTGGTGGGGATCCACTTGAACGATGGATCTGACTCCTTCATTAGCCCCTGCCATAAGCCATAAAATGGGTTCTCAAAATGGAAGGAATGGATGCAATGCATGCATCATGGTGGGTCCCCCTGACCATCCAGCAATGGACAATGTGGATACATAAATAGGTCAAGGTGTGCTTCCACCATCCACAGCTGTGGACGGTGCACATAGAACACATACATCAGTGTAGGCTTCACCGTCCACCTAGACGATGGGAATAAAACACACATATCATTGTGGGTCTCATGAGGGGCCCACCATAATGTTTGCTTTCCATCCAACCATTGATAAGGTCGTACAGACCTGACTGGAAAGGAAAAACAAATTTCATATTGATTTAAAACTTCAGTGGACCCAAAAACAGGTTTCAATGGCAGGCTTTAAATCACCACTATTTTGTATGATGTGGGCCACCTGAGTCTTAGATGTGGCTGAAATTTGGAGGGTCCCACTTCATGAAGGGGCCCACCTAATGAATGGATTGGATGATAGATACACATCATGGTGGGGCCCATGGCTGGGACCATGGGTCCCTGCCTAGCCATCTGCCCGCCTCCATGCGGCTGGCGCTGCCTGTGCGCCTTTGGCAGCAGCAGTGCCTGCTGCATTGATATTTTATTTTTATTTTTTTGAAAATAGTTTTTCTATAGTTTTTCGTGTATGGGGCCCGCATCAACTGAATCCAGCCCGTCCATTGCACTCTATGGCTGAAGACCGTCAAAACGAGTCTAATAACCGATGTCTTTCGGCGTATAAAAAATGTTAGGGTGACTTTCAACTGTAGAAACCACTATAGAAACCACTATTTTACATACTATGGCCCGTCCAAAGATCGGATGGACTTCATTTTTCTGCTCAACGCCTAAAATGAGTTGTTAAATAGGATGGATGGCATGGATTGAACTCATACATCAATGTGAAGCCTACACAAGTGGCCCACCCCAAATGTGTTTTAAACCAAGCTCATATTTGTGTTTTCCATTCAACGTCCAGCGTCCCTGGACACTGGACAGTCTAGACGTAATACATACATTGAGGTGGGCCCCACCTATGGATGTGGGCCACCAAAGAAGGGGTTGGAGGGCATGGGAAATACATACATCAAGGTGGGGTCCATCCGAGTGGGCCACGCGAACACATCATCATACACACAAAAATATATGAAAAAGAGAGGGGAAGCGTGAGAGAGAGAAATGGGGTGGGACACGTGTGATGGAGGGCTCCGCCACTATGAGCCCTCCTTTGCATTCAATCATACATCAAATGGGTCCCAATACATGTGGGCCCACCAAAGCAAGGATTTAACGGTGGAGATCCATTCTCCACCAAATGTAAGGTCTAGATGACCCTATCCATACATGGAAAATAAATATCATGATGGGGTCCATGGAGAATGGCCCCATCATGGAATGATCATGAGAATCAAAGTGGTCCATTCGCCACACCAAGGGTCCAAAGTGAGATCCACACCATCAATTGGTAAGCCTCACTTGGCCCATCATCAAAACATGAAAATCTATCCTAATAAGCCCTCACCATCGATCTTCTTGGTCCGTTGGAAAGTCGATCTCCTTGTGCTTCACTTTAATGGAGGGAGATGAGAAGTGGATGGCTTGGATGAAGGATTTTTGGGATGAGAAGTGGGTCACCAATATCACTTTTCTCTCTTGGAGGAGCTTGGACGTAAGCCTCTTTTCTTACTTGGGAAAAGTGATGAGAAAAGAGAGAGAGAGAGAGAGAGAGAGAGAGAGAGAGAGAGAGAGTAGCTAAGTAGGCCATGATTACTTGTAAGGGAGGGTGGCTAGTAATAAATGTCTGTAAGAAGGCTAGGGGGTAAGGTGGCTATAGTTAGGGTAGGGTGGCTATAGCTAAGGTAGGGTGGCTATAGTTAGGTTGATGTCATCCATCACCCTCATGATTACCTAGAGATTGGTGCCACATGGGATGGGTGGGTCTCGCAATATGTGGTCTATGGCCATTATAATGCACGGTCCACATCTTATGATCTAAGCGTCGGGTTGGCACACGAGACGCGGCGTTGGAACCGCGGCGACGGTGCGGTCGCAATGGTACATGGTTCAGATTAAGCTGACTCAAATCTATAGGATATGGCTTAGGATCACTTGCAAACGTCGATTATAGGTCACAGGTTGTCGAAATTCAGTGGGAAGGATTGCGGCAGTTGACGGAACAGTACGGACTAGGATACGGGTCTTATATTTGATATAGATCGTCCATCATATATCACCTTAAGATGGGCCATCAATCATATCGGGTCCAACTTCAATCTCCACTACCCATCATGTAGAGTCCACTTTGATGTGGACCGTCCATCACGTAGGTCGCACCTTCAAGTAGGTCGTCCATTGTACTAGCCCGCTCTAGATATGAGCTTTTTATCATTATAGGCTGACCTTTAATTTGGACCCTCTATATGTAAGCCCACATTAAACACTATGCCAAAACTGTGAAAAAAGGACGATCCAAAATCATCTCAAATGACCAAAAAGGACGGTCATGGACCGTCGCAAGGGCCGTCAAATTTTGACGTGTCGTATTACTTAAAGGACGATCGAAAATTGTCATTTTTATTGACGAAAAAAGGACGGTCATGGACCGTCCTAAAAAAGGACGGTCGTGAACCGTCCTTAAAAAGGACGTCTTGGACAGTCTCTTATGAGCCTTTAAAGGACGGTCATGGACCGTCCTTAAAAAAGACTGTCATAGACCGTCTCTGATGAGCCTTTAAAGGACGACCATAGACCGTCCTTTTTATGGATGGTCCATGGCCGTCCTTAAAAAGGACTGTCATGGTCCGTCTCTTATGGGCCTTCAAAGGATGGCCACGGACCGTCCATTAAAAGGACGGTCATGGACCGTCCTTAAAAAGGATTGTCATGGACCGTCCCTTATAAGAGGGTCAATATACACTTGTTACATCATCATATTCTTCCTGATATACACCTGTTATATTATATATTTCATCATATTCACATTCACATCCATCTAAACCTAAACTACGTAAATCCAACATAAACTACATTCATCCAAACATAAACTACATCCATCTAAACCCAAACTATGTAAATCCAACATAAACTACATTCATCCAAACATAACTACATCCATCCAAACACAAGCAATCTTATCCACATTACATTCATCCACACATAAATACATATAAGTTTAACATTATAAATAAAAAAAGAAAAAAAATCAGCAACAATTTTCTTTTTGTGTCTTTCACCTGAAAAAAATATATTAAACCAACAAAACATTATAATTCAGAATCATGAAGAATTGCATAAACTTCTTCCAAAAAAGTGAGCACTTTTTAAAAATAAAACTGATCATTAAAATAGGTTTAGGTTTAGGTTTTAGGTTTTAGGTGTTAGGTTTTAGGTTTAGGTTTAGGATTAGGTTTTAGGTTATAGGTTATAGGTTATAGGTTAAGGTTTAGGTTATAGGTTTTGATTTTGGTTTAGGTTAAGGTTTAGGCTTAGGTTATAGGTTTAGGTTAAGGTTTAGGTTTTAGTTATAGGTTATAGTATATAGGTTATAGCTTTAGGGAATTGAGAATAGGTTAAGGTTAAGGTTTAGGTTTAGGAAATCGGGTCCGAGTTCGGGATCGGGTTAGGTTTGGGTTATCAAGTTTAGGCTTAAGTTTATGTTAGGGAGTTGAGATTAGGATTAGGTGTAGGTTTAGGTTCAAGGATTTGAAAATACATTTCAATTTTAGATTTAGGTTTAGGTTTTAGGCTTATGTTTAGGTTATAAGTGTAGGTAATAGGTTTAGGTTTATGTTAGGTTATAGGTTAACGTTTAGGTTTAGGAAATCGGGTTCGGATTTGGGATCGGGTTTAGGTTTGGATTAGGGAGTTGAGATTAGGATTAGGTGTAGGTTTAGGTTTAGAGATTTGAGAATACATTTAGGTTTAGGTTTAGGAAATCGGGTTCGGGTTCGGGATCGAGTTTAGGTTTGAGTTTTCATGTTTATGTTTAGATTTAGGTTAGGGAGTTGAGATTAGGATTAGGTGTAGGTTTACGCTCAAGGATTTGAAAATACATTTCGATTTTAGGTTTAGGTTTAGGTTTTAGGCTTATGTTTAGGTTATAAGTGTAGGTAATAGGTTTAGGTTTATGTTAGGTTGTAGGTTAACGTTTAGGTTTAGGAAATCGGGTTCGGGTTTGGGATCGGGTTTAGGTTTGGATTAGGGAGTTGAGATTAGGATTAGGTGTAGGTTTAGGTTTAGGGATTTGAGAATACATTTAGGTTTAGGTTAAGGTTTAGGTTTAGGTTTAGGTTTAGCTTATAAGCAATAGGTTTTAGGTTTAGGTTTAAGTTATAGGTTACAGGTTTAGGTATAGCTTTAAGCTTAGGTTTAAGTTACAAGATAAAGGTTTAGGGAATTGAGAATAGGTTAAGGTTCAGGTTTAGGAAATCGGGTTCGGGTTCGAGATCAGGTTTAGGTTTGGTTTTCAAGTTTAGGTTCAGGTTTAGGTTAGGGAGTTAAGATTAGCATTAGGTGTAGGTTTAGGTTTAGGGATTCGAGAATACATTTACGTTTTAGGTTTAGGTTTAGGTTATAAGCTATAGGTTTAGGAAATTGAGAATAGGTTAAGGTTTAGGTTTAGGAAATCGGGTTCGGGTTCGGGATCGGGTTTAGGTTTTGGTTTTCAAGTTTAGGTTTAGGTTTAGTTAGGGAGTTGAGATTAGGATTAGGTATAGGTTTAGGTTTAGGGATTTGAGAATACATTAAGGTTTAGGTTTAGGAAATCGGGTTCGGGTTCGGGATCGGGTTTAGGTTTGAGTTTTCATGTTTATGTTTAGATTTAGGCTAGGGAGTTGAGATTAGGATTAGGTGTAGGTTTAGGTTTAGGGATTTATGAATGCATTTAGGTTATAGGTTTATGTTTAGGTTATAGGTTATAGGTTTAGGTTAAGGTATAAGTTTAGGTTTTGTTTTAGGTTATAAGCAATGGGTTTAGGGAATTGAGAATAGGTTAAGGTTTAGGTTGAGGAAATCGGGTTCGGGTTCGGGATCGGGTTTAGGTTTGAGTTTTCAAGTTTAGGTTTAGGTTTAGGTTAGGGAGTTGAGATTAGGATTAGGTGTAGGTTTAGGTTTAGAGATTTGAGAATACATTTAGGTTTTAGGTTTATGTTTAGGTTATAGGTTATAGGTTTAGGTTAAGGTATAGGTTTAGGTTATAAGCAATAGGTTTAAGGAATTGAGAATAGGTTAAGGTTTAGGTTTAGGAAATCGGGTTCGGGTTCGGGATCGGGTTTAGGTTTGGGTTATCAAGTTTAGGTTTAGGTTTAGGTTAGAGAGTTTAGATTAGGATTAAGTGTAGGTTTAGGTTTAGGGATTTGAGAATACATCTAGGTTTTAGGTTTATGTTTATGTTATAGGTTATAGGTTTAGGTTTAGGTTTAGGTTAAGGTATATGTTTAGGTTTTGATTTAGGTTATAAGCCATAGGTTTAGGGAATTGAGAATAGGTTAAGGTTTAGGTTTAGGAAATCGGGCTCGGGTTCGGGATTGGGTTTAGGTTTGAGCTTTCAAGTTTAGGTTTAGGTTTAGGTTAGGGAGTAGAGATTAGGATTAGGTGTAGGTTTAGGTTTAAGGATTTGAGAATACATTTAGGTTTTAGGTTTAGGTTAAGGTTATAGGTTATAGGTTATAAGTTTAGGTTTAGGTTAAGGTATAGGTTTAGGTTTCGGTTTAGGTTATAAGCAATAAGTTTAGGGAATTGAGAATAGGTTAAGGTTTAGGTTTAGGAAATCGGGTTCGGGTTTAGGTTTGGATTTTGAAGTTCAGGTTTAGTTTTAGGTTAGGGAGTTGAGATTAGGATTAGGTGTAGGTTTAGTTTTAGGGATTTGAGAATACATTAATGTTTAGGTTTAGGAAATCGGGTTTGGGTTCGGGATCGGGTTTAGGTTTGAGTTTTCAAGTTTAGGTTTAGGTTTAGGTTAGGGAGGTTAGATTAGGATTAGGTCTAGGTTTGCGTTTAAGGATTTGAGAATACATTTAGGTTTTAGGTTTATGTTTAGGTTATAGGTTATAGGTTTAGCTATAGGTTTAGGTTTCGGTTTAGGTTATAAGCAATAGGTTTAGAGAATTGAGATTAGGTTAAGGTTTAGGTTTAGGAAATCGGGTTCGGGTTCGGGATCGGGTTTAGGTTTGGGTTATCAAGTTTCGGTTTAGGTTTAGGTTAGCGAGTTTAGATTAGAATTAGGTGTAGGTTTAGGTTTAGGGATTTGAGAATACATTTCGGTTTTAGGTTTATGTTTAGGTTATAGGTTATAGGTTTAGGTTATAGGTTTAAGTTTAGGTATAAATTTAGGTTTCGGTTTAGGTTATAAAAAATAGGTTTAGGGAATTGAGAATAGGTTAAGGTTTAGGTTTAGGAAATCGGGTTCGGGTTCAGGATCGGGTTTAGGTTTGGATTTTCAAGTTTAGGTTTAGGTTTAGGTTAGGGAGTTGAGATTAGGATTAGGTTTAGGTTTAGGTTTAGGGATTTGAGAATACATTTAAGTTTTAGGTTTAGGTTTAGGTTTAGGTTTAGGTTATAGGTTACATGTTTAGGTTAAGGCTATTGGCTATAGGTTTAGGTTTAGGTTTAAGGATTTGAGAATACATTTAGGTTTTAGGTTTAGGTTTAGGTTATAGGTTACAGGTTTAGGTTTAGGTTTAGGTTTATGCTATAGGCTATAGGTTTAGGTTAAGGTTTAGGGTAAGGTTTAGGTTTAGGTTTAAGTTTAAGTTATAAGCCATAGGTTTAGGAAATCGAGTTCGGGTTCGGGATCAGGTTTAGGTTTTGGTTTTCAAGTTTAGGTTTAGGTTTAGGTTAGGGAGTTGAGATTAGGATTAGGTGTAGGTTTAGGTTTAGGGATTTGAGAATTCATTTAGGTTTTAGGTTTATATTTAGGTTATAGGTTACAGGTTTAGGTTAAGGCTATAGGTTATAGGTTTAGGTTAACGTTTAGGTTAAGGTTTAGATTTAGGTTTAAGGATTTGAGAATACATTTAGGTTTTGGGTTTAGGTTTAGGTTATAGGTTATAGGTTTAGGTTTAGGTTTAGGTTTTTGCTATAGGTTATAGGTTTAGGTTAAGGTTTAGGTTAAGGTTTAGGTTTAAGTTTAGGTTATAAGCTATAGGTTTAGGGAATTGAGAATAGGTTAAGGTTTAGGTTTAGGAAATCGGGTTCGGGTTCGGGTTCGAGTTTGGGTTTATGTTTGAGTTTTCAAGTTTAGGTTTAGGTTTAGGTTAGGGAGTTGAGATTAGGATTAGGTGTAGGTTTAGGTTTAGGGATTTGAGAATACATTTAGGTTTTAGGTTTATGTTTAGGTTATAGGTTATAGGTTTAGGTTAAGGTATAAGTTTAGGTTTCGGTTTATGTTATAAGCAATTGGTTTAAGAAATTAAGAATAGGTTAAGGTGTAGATTTAGGAAATCGGGTTCGGGTTCGGGATTGGGTTTTGGTTTTGGTTTTCAAGTTTAGGTTTAAGTTTAGGTTAGGGAGTTGAGATTAGGATTAGGTGTAGGTTTAGGTTTAGAGATTTGAGAATACATTTAGGTTTTACGTTTATGTTTAGGTTATAGGTTATAGGTTTAGGTTAAGGCTATAGGTTATAGGTTTAGGTTAAGGTTTAGGTTTAAGTTTAAGGATTTGAGAATACATTTAGGTTTTAGGTTTAAGTTTAGGTTATGGGTTACAGGTTTAGATTTAAGTTTAGGTTTAGGTTTATGCTATAGGTTATAGGTTTTGGTTAAGGTTTAGGCTTAAGTTTAGGTTATAAGCTATAGGTTTTGGGAATTGAGAATAGGTTAAGGTTTAGGTTTAGGAAATCGGGTTCGGGTTCGGGATCGGGTTTAGGTTTGAGTTTTCAAGTTTAGGTTTAGGTTTAGGTTAGGGAGTTGAGATTAGGATTAGGTGTAGGTTTAGGTTTAGGGATTTGAGAATACATTTAGGTTTTAGGTTTATGTTTAGGTTATAGGTTATAAGTTTAGGTTAAGGCTATAGGCTATAGGTTTAGGTTAAGGTTTAGGTTTAGGTTTAGATTTAGGTTTAAGGATTTGAGAATACATTTAGGTTTTAGGTTTAGGTCTAGGTTATAGGTTACAGGTTTAGGTTTAGGTTTAAGTTTATGCTATAGGTTATAGGTTTAGGTTAAGGTTTAGGTTTAGGTTTAAGTTTAGGTTATAAGCTATAGGTTTAGGGAATTGAGAATTGGTTAAGGTTTAGGTTTAGGAAATTGAGTTCGGGTTCGGGATCAGGTTTAGGTTTTGGTTGTCAAGTTTAGGTTTAGGTTTAGGTGAGGGAGTTGAGATTAGGATTAGGTGTGGGTTTAGCTTTAGGGATTTGAGAATACATTTAGGTTTTAGGTTTATGTTTAGGTTATAGGTTACAGGTTTAGGTTAAGGCTATAGGTTATAGGTTTAGGTTAAGGTTTAGATTTAGGTTTAAGGATTTGAGAATACATTTAGGTTTTAGGTTTAGGTTTAGGTTATGGGTTACAGGTTTAGGTTTAGGTTTATGTTTAGGTTATAGGTTATAGGTTTAGGTTAAGGTTTAGGCTTAGGTTTAAGTTTAGGTTATAAACTATAGGTTTAGGGAATTGAGAATAGGTTAAGGTTTAGTTTTAGGAAATCGGGTTCGGGTTCGGGTTCGGGATTGGGTTTAGGTTTGAGTTTTCAAGTTTAGGTTTAGGTTTAGGTTAGGGAGTTGAGATTGGGATTAGGTATAGGTTTAGGTTTAGAGATTTGAGAATGCATTTTGGTTTTAGGTTTAGGTTTAGGTTATAGGCGACATGTTTATGTTAAGGCTATAGGTTATAGGTTTAGGTTAATGTTTAGGTTAAGGTTTAAGGATTTGACAATACATTTAGGTTTTAGGTTTAGGTTTAGATTATAGGTTACAGGTTAGTGGTTTAGGTTACAGGTTAGTGGTTTAGGTTTAGGTTATAGGTATAGGTTTAGGTTAAGGTTTAGGTTTAGGTTTAAGTTTAGGTTATAAGCTATAGGTTTAGAGAATTGAGAATAGGTTAAGGTTTAGGTTTAGGAAATCGGGTTCGGGTTCGGGATCGGGTATAGGTTTGAGTTTTCAAGTTTAGGTTTAGGTTTAGGTTAGGGAGTCGAGATTAGGATTAGGTGTATGTTTAGGTTTAGGAATTTGAGAATACATTTAGGTTTTAGGTTATGTTTAGGTTATAGGTTATGGGTTTAGGTTAAGGTATAAGTTTAGCTTTCGGTTTAGGTTATAAGCAATTGGTTTAGGGAATTGAGAATATGTTAAGGTTTAGGTTTAGGAAATCGGGTTTGGGTTCGGGATCGGGTTTAGGTTTTAGTTTTGAAGTTTAGGGTTTAGGTTATAGGTTTTTGGATTTGAGAATGTGTTATGGTTTAGGTTTAGGAAATCGGGTTCAGGTTCGGGATTGGGTTTAAGTTTGAGTTTTCAAGTTTATGTTTAGGTTTAGGTTAGGGAATTGAGATTAGGATTAGGTGTAGGTTTAGCTTTAGGGAATTGAGTTTAGCTTATAGGTTTAGGGAAAGCTTAGGTTTAGGTTATAGGTTTTGGGATTTAGGAATAGTTTTAGGTTATAAGTATAGGTTTAGGCTAGGTTATAGGTTAAGGTTTACGGATTTGAGTTTAGGCTATAGGTTTAAGTTTAGGTCCAGGTTTAGGTTTAGGGAATTGAGTTTAGGTTATAGGTTTAGGGAAAGGTTAGGTTTAGGCTATAGGTTTTGGGATTTGAGAATAGTTTTAGGTTATAAGTATAGGTTTATGTTAGGTTATAAGTTAAGGTTTAAAGATTTGAGTTTAGGTTATAGGATTAGGTTTAGGTTTAGGCTTAGGGATTTGATTTTAGGTTATAGGTTTCAGTTTAGGTTTTAGGTTTAGGTTTAGGTTTGGGTTTTAGGATTTGGTTTTGCTTATATGTTTTGATTTAGGGTATAGATTATAGGTTTAGGTTTTAGGTTTAGGTTTTAGGTTTAGGTTTGGTTTAGGTTATAGGTTTTGATTTAGGTTATAGGTTAATGGTTTAGGTTATAGGTTTTTGGATTTGAGAATGGGTTCGGGTTTAGGCTATAGGTTTTGGCTTTGGTTTAGGTTATAGGTTTTGGTTTAGGTTATAGGTTATAGGTTTAGGTTTAGGTTTAGATTATGGGTTATAGGATTTGAGAATGCATTCGGGTTTAGGATATAGGTTTTGGTTTTGGTTTTGGTTTTTGTTATATGTTTTGATTTAGGTTTAGGTTATAGCTTTAGGTTTTAGGTTAAGGTTATAGGTTTAGGTTAAGGTTTAGGTTATAGGTATAGGTTAAGGTTTAGGTTTAAGTTTAGGTTTAGGTTAAGGTTTAGGTTTAAGTTTAGGTTTAGGTTAAGGTTTAGGTTTAGGTTAAGGTTAAGGTTTAGGTTCGGGTTCGGGATTGGGTTTATGTTTGGGTTTTCAGGTTTAGGTATAGGTTTAGGTTAGGGAGTTAAGATTAGGATTAAGTGTAGGTTTAGGTTTAGGGATTTGAGAATACATTTAGGTTTTAGGTTTAGGTTTAGGTTTTAGGTTTTAGGTTAAGGTTTAGGTTTAGGTTAAGGTTGAGGTTTAGGTTATAGGTTAAGGTTTTAGGTCATAGGTTTTGGTTTAGGTTAAGGGTATGGTCCCTGCAAATACAGATAGAAACACGGCCATCCGACGCAAATGGCCAGGCCCTTCCAATGTTATCCATAAAAAATGGATAGCTTCATCATGATCATAATAGCGGTTCCCTCTTTCCAGGGAACCCCGCTCTTTCGAATAGCTTCGACGCACATCCGGGTCTGCTCCATTAATTTCGATCAAATACATAAACACGGCATGTCCAAATGGCCAGGCCCCTCCAATACTGTCCGTAGGAAATGGACGGCTTCATCATGGTCATAACAGCGGTTCCTACCTTCCAGGGACTCCCGCTCAACATCCGGATAGCTCTGATGCACATCTGGGTCTGCTCCATCAATTTCGATCTAATACATTTAAAAACAACGTAATTATATCTAAAAGCATTTGGATACCTGGGGAAGGCCTCTCATATTCGTATTGTTGGTTACTCATCCCTTTGTCTATAAGCCACAATCGACCAACACTTTCTATTGCTACCTGTACTCTGAAACCAACACAAATATAACTGGGAAATAATATAAGGAATAAAAAAAATGAATTTACCTGCACACATCATTAAATGTTTCCCTATAAGGAGGTGATAATATATCTTTGATAGCCACAACCTGTATGACACATCAGTAAATGTTTCCCTATAATACAACCTATATATAGATCCATGCAACCGATACATGGATCTATATATATCCGCAAATATATGCACATGATTAGGTGTAGGTTTTAGGTTATAGGTTATAGGTTATAGCTTTAGGGAATTAAGGATAAGTTAAGGTTTAAGTTTAGGAAATCGGGTTCGGGTTTGGGGTCTGGTTTAGGTTTGGGATCATGAATACATACATACATGCATACAAACATGCATGATGATACATCCATTCATCCATGCATGCATACATACATAAACACATGCATGATAATCCATCCATCCATGATCTAACAATCCATCCATCTATCCATACATGCATACACACATACACACACATGCATGATGATCCATCCATCCAGTCTTCCATCCATGCATGCATACATACATACATATACACACACATAAATCCATCCATGCATGTATGCATGCATACACACATGCATAATCTGTCCATCCATGCATGCATGCATACGTTTCATCCATCCATGTGTGCATGCATACATATACATACATACATACATGTGTTTTATCATAAAACCATGCATGAGGCATCCATACAAAAAAAATCAAATGAAATCATTTTTTTTTACAAAAAGATTTTTTTAATATTATTATAAACAAAAACAGATTTTTTTCATATTATTATAAACAACTATAAATAATTTACAGTTAACCCCAACAAAGAGTTTGAATTTAATTTGATAATACAATTGATAGTAGAGATGTAAATGATTCATAAAATGATCTGTAAAAATGTTTAAGATGCAATAAATTGCAGTCCAACTGGTTGGACTTGAGACTTCTTAATTCTAAATATTTAAGATGCATTAGATACTTCAGTATCTTTGGTTTTGGGATTTGAGAATAGGTTTAGGTTATAAGTATAGGTTTAGGTTAGGTTATAGGTTAAGGTTTAGGGAATTGAGTTTAGGTTATAGGTTTAGGTTATAGGTTATAGGTTTAGGTTAAGGTTTAGGTTTATGTTATAGGTTTTGGGATTTGAGAATAGGTTTAGGTTATAAGTATAGGTTTAGGTTAGGTTGTAGGTTAGAGTTTAGGGAATTGAGTTTAAGTTATAGGTTTAGGTTATAGGTCATAGGTTTAGGTTTAGGTTATAGGTTTTGGGATTTGAGAATAGGTTTAGGTTATAAGTATAGGTTTAGGTTAGGTTGTAGGTTAGTGTTTAGGGAATTGAGTTTAGGTTATAGGTTTAGGTTATAGGTTATAGGTTTAGGTTAAGGTTTAGGTTGTAGTTATAGGTTCAGGTTCGGGATCAGGTTTAGGTTTGGGTTTTCAAGTTTAGGTTTAGGTTTAGGTTAAGGAGTTGAGATTAGGATTAGGTGTAGGTTTAGGTTTAGGGATTTGAGAATACATTTAGGTTTTAGGTTTAGGTTTAGCTAGGTTTTAGGTTAAGATTAAGGTTATAGGTTTTACATTTAGCTGATGAAATCACAACTTGTCTAATTTCCACTATATTAGACTAATAGCTGCAATTTAGTTCAATAATGCATCTAAACACACCTTATATGTTCCTAACCACAACGAATTATTTTATTTTATTTTAAATGAAATACAGCACTTTGGAATTCTTATGATGCAATTTCTTCATCATGTTTCATGAAATTTCATTTCCAATCAGCTAAAGTATCACAATCTCTCTAAAGGAAGATAAATATTTTACCTGATCAATACATATCTGAAACTTTCTAGATAACATTTTCTTTTGGTTTTGCATAAGAACACATCACAAAACACATTAGATAAGTTTAAATATTTGCAAAAATACATCAATTTAAGCAAAAATATATTCCTTTATTGGAGGAATTGCTATAAAATTCCCTTTAAGATACATGCAACCATACATCAAAATCCATTGGGTACAATACGATAAGAAACTGTCATTGCTTCAGCAAAATTAGAAGTGTTCAAACAATAAAATGCCATCTTAAAGGGAATTTTATAGCAATTCCTCTAATAAAGGAATATATTTGTTTGGTGTATCGCCAAGGTTAAATACTAATTCTTCAAGAAAACACGTATGATAAGTTGGAGCTTTTTATCCTTCGAATCTGGGACACCTTTCAATGATCAAAACTGTTTATGTGATGGTCTAATTTTGAATGTGGGTAGTAAAAATAAAAATAAAAACTCTTCTGTTGGAATATTCTAACCTCTGGATTATTCAAAGCCCTTATATATTCAATGGTTAAGCAGATCGCTTCTTTTTAAAGGAAAAGATGCAAACATTTTGGGTCATTAAAAAGGACCTGATTTGGCTATATATGTTAAAACAACTCAGAAATAGAACCAAAGTAATGGGCCATGATGCATTGGGTATGAAAACCGTCTTGGGTTCCGTACAAGTGGTGTATGTGATAATCCAGACTATTAATTTGATGGATCTCAGCGTGGGTTGAGTAAGCTTACATAGAAGTTCCTAATCCTTTGATCGACAGCTACAAAGAAATGGTTAAATAAAAAGAAAGCAAAAGCCAGGGAAAAACCAAAAAGCACAAAGTTGTGGTCAGGAACTTCCACATAGAATCAGAAATAAATCATACTAACGTGAATCAATTAATTTTGAGCTTGGATGGATAATTACGTACCATTCTCATTTTGAGCTCAAATCAACTGTTATTGCCTGTGAAAATTAATTGTAGCTTTTAATAATTGCCAATAGAAACTAACTTTTTAACCACCTCTAGAATAAAAGGACGCAAACAGTAGACCACATTCATGTATGCATCCAAATCAAAGTCAGCAACTATTCTGGCCTTTTTCTCTCCTTTCTTGAGTTTCTTCAGGAGCTCTTCCATCACATGACATGTAAACTAAAATTTTAAAAATTCAGTCTTGGAATATGTGCAAAAGTGCAAGTCATGTTGGCTAATGTATGTTGATGTTTTCTGAGGGATAAATTCATCTATCCTAAACCCATTATAGGAGACCTCTCATTCCACCTGTTGAAGAACAAAACAAAAATGCAGAACTGAGCTTAAATATTTGATAGCCAAGGAAAGTAAGCAAAAGACAAACAAAATGGAGAACACTTGTCCAAAAGAATAGCTAGAGAGAATCTAAAACTAGAAATCCCAAAATCTAATTGAGGAAATGATACAAAACCCATAGAGAAAAAGGAAAAGAAATGTAATAAGCATGGGGGAAGAAAACTAATATTGGACTCCAAGTCCCAACAGTTAAGGCCGTGTTTGGATGCTCACCCAAAATTGAATTGCAATAGTTCCATTCAATGAGTAAATGACTCTGGTGCGGCTAGCCACTCAAATTGAAATTATTATCATTCCAAGTCCAACTGGCCAACTTAAAAGCCCATGGAATTGCAACAAATTAAAATGGCGCCAGTCACAATTTGGCCATATTCTTCTCATAATGAATTTGAATAATTTCAATACGGTTCAACAAAGCATCCAAAGAGATCCTAAAAGAAGCAAAACTAACAAATGAAAAGGATAATAGATGATCAGAGTCTTCAGAAACAAATGTGGATGGCAACTTTTAGACAAAAAAAATCACACCAGTTATGTAAAAGAATAAAAACTGATAAATAATAAGAGATCCATTTTCAAATAGATATCTCAATGACAATATATATGAAGGAGGCGATGAAGCAACATGAGAATAATAATAGAAAAGGTGGGGGCAAACTGCCTAAATTCAAACTAGAAATTTCAACTAGTAAGTAAATGAAGTAGCTCAGAAATCAATAACCCAATAAAGAAAGGATATAGACCTTAAGAGAGTGATCTACCCTCCTTGACATTCCATCTTTAAAGCCAGTGGCCACATCAACAGAGTTCTAAGAATTTTTAATTTCAGAAAAAATCTGCTACTTGAAAGATGCTTGTGTATAGGTGTATCATTCACTAAACTCTGCTAGAGTATCAAACCCCTTTCGTGGAACAGGCCTGCAAAAGAGAAACTTTGATACTCTCATAAGCATGCATGGCCATCTCACACATGTCCTCCAAAAGGCTTTCCGAGTGAGATAAAGCCCTAAAATGATCTGTAAAAATAGATGAATGGCATGGATAAAATATATACATCATGGTGGGGCCATAGATCATGGTGATGCTGCAGAGGAAATCGGATTGCATACTGAGTTACTCAGTATGCTCTTATTGTACTGAGTAAACTCAGTAGGGCCCACCTTAATCCCAAAATCCCAAAATCCCTAAATCCCCAAATCCCTAAATCCCCAAATCCCCAAATCGTTTCAATCGATATTGAGATTGAGAGAGAGAGAGAGAGATACCTCATGTGGATGCGTGAGAGAGAGAGCACCGAGAGAGACAGAGAAACAGAGAGACGGCGCGGTGAAGAGAGGACCGAGAGAGAGAGAGAGGGGGGATGCGCGAGAGTGAGAGAGGGCGACGAGGGACAGCAAGGGTGAGAGAGAGAGAGAGAGAGAGGGAAGGGAGGTGCCGAGTGAAAGATGGGCGCGCGGCTCTGTTTTGAGCGCGCGTCCAATTTTGGGCTGGCTGCTGCTCGGTGCTCTATGGGCCCTACCATGATGTATGTGTTTCATCCATTCCGTTCATCCATTTTTAAAGATCATTTTAAAGCTTTATGCCAAAAATTAGGGGAATATGAATCTCAGGTGGTCCACACCACATGAGAACAATAGTGATTGGATATCCACCATTAAAATCCTCCTAAGGCCCACTGTACTGTTTATTTGACATCTAATCTGTTGATTTAGTCATACAGGACCAGATGAAGGGAAAAAATAAAAATCAGCTTGATCCAAAACTTTTATGGCTGCCAAAATGTTTTTAATGGTCGACGCTCATTCAACACTGTTTCCTATAATGTGGTCCACTTGAGATTTGGATATATCTCATTTTTGGTCTCATATTGTAAAATTATCTGTAAAATTATATGGATGGCATGGATGAAACACATACATCATAGTGGGGGCCACAAAGCACCCACCACCAGCCATCGGCTAGTGTCTGGGGGAGTAACCAATCCGTTCGCAAGCATACTAAGTAAATCCTTTAGGCCCACCATGATTTTTTCATTTTATCCACTCCATCCATCCATTTTAACATATAATTTTATTACATAAGCTCAAAATTGAAGCCTATAAAAATCTGAAGTGGACCACATCATAGGAAATAATATAAACTAAACGTCTACCATTGAAAATTTTTGGGAGGCCACTAAAGTTTTAGATCAAGTTGATATTTTAGTTTTTCCCTTCATCCATGTATTTGTAAAAATACATCATGGTTGGGCCCACACAGCACCAACCACAAACTATTGGATGGTGTAGGGGAGGAACTAATTCATTCCCCTTATTTGTGGTGTGGTCCATTTAATCTTTGGATATGATTCATTTTTTGGATAATTCTATAAAATGATCTCGAAAAATAGATGAACGGTGTAGGTTGATCCTAAATTTTCGGTAAATCCATAATTCAAATGGACCATGCCACACAAAACAGTGTGGAATAATGATTCCCACTGTTGATACCTTCCTTGGGCCCACAGTAATGTTTATTTGTCATCCAATATGTTCATAATATCAAAAAAAAAATATGAATGAAGGGAAAACACAAACATCAGCCTAAATGTGGGCCACACCACATAATATAATGGAGGGGTTTCCTTAGAACATTCATAATCATATATTGGGCCTGCCTAAATGTGATTCACATATCCAACCAACTCATTATGTGTGTCCCACTTGGATGAGGGGTCAGACCAATTTTCAATTGCATCCATGTCTGTATTAACTTATAAACAGGCTGGATCTCAAATAAACATCGTGGCGGGCCCTAAGAAGGTTTTAATAGTGGGCGTCACTATCCCACTCTTTTCTATGGTGGGTCCACTTGAACTTTGGATTTGCCCCGTCAATCAGATGCACCATTCCATGGTGGCCACGACCTTAAAAATAAAGTCAATCCATGACTTGGGTGGGCCACACCACATATTATAGCTGAGAGGGTTACCCTCCCATTAAAACATTCATATTCATTTATTGGGCCCACCTAGATGTGGTTCATAGATCCAGCCCATTCATTATATACGTGTGTCCCACTTGGATGAGGAGTCAGCCTAAGTTTCACACACATCCAAAACTCATGTGGGCCCCACCAATTGAATGCTTTTATATGTTTTAGGGATGTCTTCACATAGTTTTAGATGCTATGGTTCACCTGAGTTTTGTATACGACTGATTTTTGGACTTAAATGGGACACATCAAATGCATGGTGTTGATGTTCTACATACATCATGGTGGGGCGCACACAAATTAACCTCATGGGAAGTTCCCAAGAGCTGACCTTATAGTACCATTTCACTATTTAGATAACTCCTTCATGGGTGTTACTCTAACCGTGTATAGCCCACCTTGATATATTTTATGTATATCGACATTGTCCATATATTTTTCCATTATATATTTAGGATGTGATTTCGAATCATAAGAACTCAATAATCTCAGGTGGGTCATGAAATCGCTCTTATATTGATTTTTTCACCTTTGGATTTTGCTGTTTTGATGAGGCTGTATGTTGAATTCCAGGGGTTGTAGGGTTTGATTTTGTTTTCTTGTTAAAGATTGTTCGATTCTACTAGTGGTGTTTGAAAACTAACCTCTGATATTAATTTGATTTCATTTGGAAAAAATTCTGTCGTGTCAATGTCTTGTGTTTCTGCAAGTTCTAGGATTTCTAGTGAGACTTATGTGTTGTGTTTTACTATTTTGGAGTCCATGGAGCTAATATTTGGGGGTCGACTGTGGATGGGTAGAGAGCTGGGAATGCCTTTCATGGAACAATCTCTACCACCTGATTGGTGGACTTGGTACGATTGGATGGATGTTGGTCGTCTTTTTTTTTCTTTTTTGGAGATTCCATTTGGTTTAATTAACTATATTCCAGTTCCTTTTTAATTAACAGGCAGCTTAAACTACATCTAAGCTGTGCAAGTTTACATCTCATTGCTTTGGAGACAAGTTAATAGCCAAAAAATGATAACATGAGAATGGCCTATACTAATGTATGCATTTGGTACCAATTCTTAATGTTGGCAACACCTGGCATACCTATACCCTCTCCAAAGGTCACACTGATTGGATGATCTTAACTGCATGAAATTGCCGTTGGATTAATTTGGACCATTTTCTTTTTGACTATCCTGAGGAACATTGACTTATACTATTCTTTTTAAACATTTATATGCTTCAATCTTCTTTGGTCTGCACTTGGGTTGAAGGGCACATCTATTCTGTTGGGTAGAACACTTATTTTAATATCATAATGATTGGATAATCTCAACCATCTAATATTACCGTTGAATTTAGTCCATTTTCTTTTTTACCAAGGTATTTGTCACGCCCCAGACTCGGTAACCGGATTCACAAGGAACCAGATGGCCGGTTCTGGCCGCAACAGCCTCCGTAGTACCCCATTCTCGGCTCCTGAAGCAGGTTCCGATCCTGGGATCCTACAAGGAGGATTTCCATAACAATATAACCATTTCCAATACGAGCATACCCAAGATCACAACAAGTAAATCTGAGAATAAAAAAGGCACTTATCACAAAATCCACTAAGAATTTGAACTTTTACAAGTTTACATGAGGTCCAAAAGGACATACATAAGATAATAGAAGAAAGAAAGGAAGGATGCAATACTGGGTCCTCAAGCTCAGCTCTAATCCAAGCTCTGCTGCTACGTCGCCTGCCTAGAGTCTCCTGCACGCATCAATCGTGCATAAGCTTATAAAAGCTTAGAGGGTGGTGTAAGTGTGTGATAATAGTGCACAGAAGAATAATAGGAGATACAGGAAGGAGACATGCTCAATGAGAATATCACTAGCCTTACCAAGGCTTATCATGAATATGATGCAATGAGTACTGGACGCCATAACAAGGCAATGCATGAAGGGGCTTACATAGCCAATACTAATGCGATGCAAGTAATGCCAGTGCTCATAACCAAACCATATGTCAAGTATATTTCCAATCATAAGGAAATCACCGGGGTCCGTTACACTGCTGGATGACTGCCGCTCTACAGACCCCGCACAGTCAAACGAGCGTAAGAGACCTCACTACCCGCCTGTGGACAACCAATCACCAGCAAGGCCTGACGGTAGCGGACCCATTCACGAGCTGGTCAGACTCAGCCTAGCAATGCCCTCTTACATCAGGCGAGTAAGGCCACACCCCTATCCAACCGACTACACGACAGTGGGAGTCGCGGCCTAATAGTATAAGGCCCTCGTGCGCTCATATATTCCACTCGGTCACGGCGTTGGAGCAGATCCTTGGTACCATGGAAGTTTTGGGAATTTCACCCATGGGCATCCTATGCACCCAGTATGCTCAAGTAACATTTCCGGTGTCCAAACATGGCCATCCATGATGTATCTATGGAGGCTACAACCCTGATGAAGCAAGGGTGATAATGCTCATATATTATGCAATGCCAGATGCATGAATCACACAATCAACTATGCATCAATTCCAAGCATCCAACATGCTCAAGAGGGAATATTACGTCCCTCGGGAAGACAGCATGCAATGCCCAATGGCACAATCATAACCACACACACAGTGTCATCCAAGCATACAATGATGCACATGGGCCATGAAGATGGGTCTAGGCACATTATGCGGTGATATACAAAGTAAATTACATTCCTCCTATCCAAGAAGGAACCAAGACTAGGTACTTAGACAATATCCATAAGGAATCCCACCTCTAGTGGGGGCCCATTTACCTGGGGTAGCCCATAAGACTAAGCATACAACTACGGGTCTAAGTAATATAGAAATGAGCTTAACAACTGTCTAAGATAAGTATCCAATCACTTTTAAATACAACCGGACCTAGAGGGGTCCATAATGGGGACATTTAACCACCATTCCCCAAAAAGGCATATCTACCATGAACTATATGGATAAAAGGCCCAAGGCCTACATTTAAGATAAAAATAAAAGTAACCACATACATATATTCCTCATAATAGGCCATAAAAAGATATAATACCACTTTTAACAACATGGCTCTAAGAGGGGAATTAAAGCCCAAGGCCCAATTCCCAATGGCCATAGAATCCATGCATTAAGTTGGACTTGGTGGGCAGCCCGCGTATACAATATACGACCAAAAAAAAGGTTTAAGTTTGGATGAAATGGGCCCCACTATATCAGCCCAATAATTAGCAATTTAAGTAGGCAACCGAGGGCCCAATACTATCCTTACCTCAACCCACAAGTCCATCAAAATGGTGGAAGTCGGCCCAATGTATGGTTGGGCCAAGCTGGGATGTCCCTGCCCAATCTGGGCTCACTAGATGTCCCAAAATTCTGATCTTAAGATGGGGTCCTCATAAGATCACTAAAAGTGACCCAAAGAATGCACTGATTAAGCCCAAGGATTATAAGAAAGCATAAGCATGTAACACGTACACAAGTTCTCAATATGGTGAGCCCCACAGCCAAATAAAGTTGTAACCATAAAATTGTACATTGAAGGCCCTTTGATAAACTTTTGGCCCGTTTGACTTCCTAGGCCTGCTAAGGTCCAGAAATTAGTTGAGTATGTGGAAATAATCTCATGAAGGCCAACTATACTCACTGGGGGACCGCACCAGATGGAGAGTGTGTATATATCATGAAAAGATCAAGTAGGCCTACTACTGGATTATGAGTCCAGCAACAACCTAAGGCAGAGAGTGCTTCCACAATCGGGCGATCCAAGGCTTGGACGGCCTGGACCAAACATGCATTAAGGTAGGTTCTACATACATGCACATTGAGCCTTAAATAAATAGCCTAAGGTCTATGGTGGGCCTTTAACCACCCATAGAGAAACCTATGAGCTTACCTTAGGATCACCCAGGAGGACATCCAACCTCAACTGGTTTCCAAGAGGTAGCTCACCACTACCCATATAATGAAAGATCTAAGGCCTAAGCAATGTGTGGACTAGTAGGCCATACACCAAGCCCAACTCATAAGCCATATAGTGGGCCCTCAAGTAAGGTTTGGGCCCAACCACAAAGGTCATAATTCCACATATTGTGGTGGGCTTCATGGGCAGCCCAGTAATTCATTTACATGGGCAAGTTTCACATTTAACACAAGTGAGTTGGGCCTCATTTTTTTGCCTAAGTACAGGGTCAGTTTAATGGGCAACCAAGGGCCCAACTTCTTGTGTATCATTGCCCCTAAGCCCCTCACAATAGATAGGAGAGTATAGGCTCAAGATCAATGGGCCTATCCAAAGGAACTGAGTCCACAAGGCCTACTTGCTAACACAAACATGCATATACTATATCATATTATGGGCCCTAAAGAAATGGCCCAAAACAAAAGTCATCCAATTCATACATTATGGTGGGCTTGAGGGTAGCCCATAAACCCAAGAATACACATAGGCAAGGCCTATACTGACAGTGTGGGCCTTGCCACATCAGCCCAAAGACTTAGCAAGGCTCTCCACACTATACATTTATGTGGGCCCCGCAAGTCAGCCCATAATTAAGCATTTCATGAGGGCATCGCGGCTAATAAATACACACGGTCAGCCTGTAGACGGCTCGTTGGGCCCGTGAAACAATAAGGTCAGGCTCTACACGATCTTGGGCTCAAGAAATAGGTTTCCAGCCCATTGGGCCTACAAACTACCAAAAATCTGGTTAAGGCTAACCCCCAACATCACCACAAAGGTGAGCCTTAAGAGCCACTAATTACGGCCAAGAATATCTAAGGAAATAAGGTAAGGAGTGTGTGCAATACTCCCTTAAATCTGGTGGGCCACAACAGCTCCAAAACAATCAACTATGGAGCGAATTTGGGCCCCTTGTTGGAATTCCAGCCCACCCACTTCCTGGGCCTGCTGGAATCCAGAAATTTATTTAATTCAGATGGGTTACTGGCCCATGGTGACCCACACATATCACAGTGGGTCCCATCAGATGAGAGGGGAATACACAACACACATTAGAAGTGGGCCATGCCGCTGGAATACAGGCCCAGCAACCGCCCAAGGTAGGGGCTTCCCGTGGTGGGTAGTCCTACGGGCCTGAGTATCTGGCCCAAAACTGACCCAAGTTTGCAGCCACACCACGATCAGTACAGGGGCCCGATGGCCATGAAAATTTACAAGATGGTCCTCCCATAGGTGGACCACGAATCCTCAAAATTTTGTGATTTTTGGACGATCAGAAGTATTTTAATTAATTTAAATAAATCAGACCATTAAGAAAATCTGGTGAATCGGGACACCTGGACGTGGTGAGCCATTCCAGCACTTGTCACGGTGTACACAGGGCTCCATTGGCCCCAAAAATTTGTAGGTGAGTCTCAACATGGGTGGACCACCTCTCTGTAAATTTTCATGATTTTAGGATACTCAGAAGTATTTAAATTAATTTAAAGAATACAATCTATCCAGGGTGAAATATTGCTGGAATATAACTGTCCTGAATTTGGGTCATCCAATGGGTGGGTTCTGGGCCTCCAAAATTCCTGAAATTTGGACCCAAGGTCCCTCATCAAGCCTAAAACAAGTTGGCATCCAGAAATATGGCCCACCTTCTTAGAAATTATTTTTTTAATATTATTTTTATGGGACTATGCTGCTGGACTGCACAGCAGAAATTTCTGGCAGTCCAGTATGTTGGCCCACCCTTTTGGATGCCCAAATAGGATTCCATGGCCCTGAAATTTTGTGGATAGGTCCTACTATGGGTGGGACACCTCCCTACGAAAATTTAGGATTTTTGGGATAGTAAAAATATTTTATTTAACTCATGCAATTTATGGACAGCAAGGTCCAGATTTTTATTTTCCTGCTGCAGCAATGCTGCTGTCCCTGACTTTAGCACCCCATTTGAGTGGGCCCAGGTCTATGTAAATTTGGAAAAATACAAGGCCAACCTTCCTATACAAGTATACAGTAAGGTGGGGTCCACAAAGGTGGCCCAGCATTTCAAAATCAGGCTGATATTTATGAGTTTCCAGCAAACAGTGTAGCTAGACAGTCCAGAAAAATCTGGACCGTCCACCCTCCTTGGCCCACCCTTTTGGGTGATCAAATAGGGACATTTGAAGCTGAGGTTTAGCATACTTTTAGGTGGGGTCCATACCTAAAAGAGAAGTCTAAGAAATTAGGAAAAACGAGACCACAAACAAGGCCTACAACACATACATTACAGCATAAAAAAAATTCCAGCAATCTGGACAGCAACATGTTGCTGTCTAGATCAGCCCAAAAATTTAATAAATGAGAAATAAATCATAGATTCCATAAGGTGGGGTCCACCCTGATGTGTCACACAACTCCCAAGCCCAGCACCTCCCCAAGAAAATCCATAAAATCAGGCCCAAAGGCTTTCCAAATCAAGCAGCAAAACTAGGCAGCACAGTTGGGCCTGGGTGTCCAACAACTTGGGCCTGGATGTCCCAAAATTTAAAAATTCTGGTGGCATGGCACATCAGGTGGGCCACATAATGATTACATCCAAACCATAGAAAGTGGAGAAGAGAGGAATAAAGGAAATCTCATCAAGATGGGGTCCATGGAGAATGGCCCCATCAAGATCACATGCATGCAAGTGATGGCTAAAAAGACCTTATCCAAGGAGTGGTGGACCTTCACCATTGATGTGGTGAGTCCTACACTCTCCATATGAAGCAACAAAAGATCTATGACAATAAGAATCATGCAATCTATCCTACATGCTCACCCACTTGTTGGATCTTCAAGATTCTTCAACCACCATGCTCCTTAAGCTTCAAGGAAGGAGGTTCAATGGTGATGATGGATCTTTGATGGTTAGATCTAGGGGAGAAGAAGAGGATAGAGGGCTGGAAAATTTCAGCAATGGAGGACATTTGCAAAGAGGAGAAGAGAGAAATGAAGAAAGAGAGAGGGAGATGAGAGAGTTTCTCAAGTTGAAATGATTGCTTTCTTAGAAAAAGATGAATTTTGAAAAGAGAAAATAATCATTGCTCATGGGATAAGGTGGCTCATCATTGCCTAGAGAAGCTAATCTCATCATGGTTTTCTTGAGAAAAGAAGCCATCATTGCTAGGCAAAAGGTGGCTTACATTGGGAATAGTGCACATGGGGAAATGTGCAATCAGGTGGGTCCCACCAAAAATGCAATCAACGGTCCAAATAATGCGCGGCCCATAACTTTCGATGGACACGCCGGATTTATGCATGAGATGCGGCGCTAGAACCGCGGCGACGATGCGGTCGCAATGGCATAGGTCTTGGGTCAATTCGAGTCGGGTCTACGTGACCAAACTAAAGGGTGACCGCAATCACTATCCGAAAGTCGCGGGTCGCCGAAATTTGACCGGTAGGACCGCGGGACCAAAATACATGAGATGCATACTCACACACACACATGCACACATGCGAACTCGGGTCAGGTCTCACAGTATTGAGGAACTTTGATTTGCACTCCTCTTTCTTAAACGTGTATATTTTTTTTAACATCGAGTTAACACTCTTCTTCTTCTTCTTTTTCTTTTTCTTTTTTCTTTTCACGTTTACATGTTTTAATCCCACCTTGTGTATTGTAGGCCACATCCATTCAATTTGCTATAGATCCCTTTTTTCTTTTCGATTTTTCTCGTCAAAATACAAAATCTAGTTTTCTTTTTTTAAAAATATATATTTTTTACATTTTTTCAATTTTTTCACAATTTTGTTTGATT
Organism: Magnolia sinica; assembly: GCF_029962835.1. Classification (NCBI taxonomy): domain Eukaryota; kingdom Viridiplantae; phylum Streptophyta; class Magnoliopsida; order Magnoliales; family Magnoliaceae; genus Magnolia; species Magnolia sinica. Next base: position 59,582,501 of record NC_080579.1, read on the forward strand.
TCTTTTTTTTTCAAAATATCATTTTTTAATCTCACTTTTGTTAGATAACTTTTTAATTTTTGTTGTCAAAATACAAAATATAGTTTTCTTTTTTTAAAAAAATATATATTTTTTTACAATTTGTCAATTTTTTCACAATTGCATTTCATTTTTAAAATTTTCTTTTTCAAAATATTTTTTTAATTGAAATCTTGTTATATAACTTTTTAATTTTTCTTTTCAAAATACAAAATCTAGTTTTCTTTTTCAAAAAATATATTTTTTTACAATTTGTAAATTTTTTCACAATTTTGTTTAATTTTTTGAATTTTCTTTTTCAAAATATCATTTTTTAAATATCATTTTTTTATATAATTTTTTAATTTTTCTTTTCAAAATACAAAATCTAGTTTTCTTTTTTAAAATATATTTTTTTTTACAATTTGTCAATTTTTTCACAATTTTGTTTAATTTTTTAAAATTTCTTTTTCAAAATATCATTTTTTAAATGTCACTTTTGTTATACAGCTTTTTAATTTTTCTTTTCAAAATACAAAATCTAGTTTTATTTTTTAAAAAATATATATTGTTTTGCAATTTGACAATTTTTTTTTCAATTTTGTTTAATTTTTTAAATTTTCTTCTTCAAAATATCATTTTTTAATTATCACTTTTGTTATACAACTTTTTAATTTTTCTTGTCAAAATACAAAATCTAATTTTATTTTTTAAAATATATATTTTTTTGCAATTTGACAATTTTTTTACAATTTTGTTTAATTTTTTAAATTTTCTTTTTCAAAATATCATTTTCTTATCGATTTTTTTTTTTCAAATTTATCAACATTATTAAAAGTTTTTAATTTTTATTTCAAAATCTAGATTTTTATAAAATTAAATTTTTTTTCAAAATCTAAATTTTTTTCTTAAACATTGTTAGTCATTTTTCTAAGCTTTTTAACCCCTTTTTTTTTTTTTTTTTTTTCGAAATTCATAATTTCTTTTATTCTTAATGTTTAACTTGAGCATTATAGACGGTTTAGGATCGTCTCTAATGCAAACAGTCCTTGACAGTCTCAAATAACCATAATAAGACGGCTAAGGACCGTCTCTAATAGAGATGGTCATTGACAGTCTCGAATAGAGACTGCTAAGGACCGTCCCTAATACAGGCTCTTTTTTACAGTCCCAACTTACAGGAAAAGACAGCCAACGACCGTCTCTAATTGAGATGGTTCTTGACAGTCTCAAATTACCAGTAAGAGATGGTTAATGACCGTCTCTAATAGGGATGGTCTTTGACCGTCTCAAATTCTGCCATATAAGACGGTCAGGGACCGTCTCTTATTCCCGACGGTCAATGGCCGTCTTTTATCTACAGTTAACGACGATTTTTGACTGTCTTAAATGATTTATCAACGTTCAAATTTTTAAGACAGTAATAAGGACGGTTAAGGGCTGTCTAAAAATTTAGAGACGGTTTACGGCCGTCTCTAAAGCGTCTTTAAACCAAGCAATTTTAGAGACGGTCCAGAACCGTCTCTAAATCCGTCATTTTTTTCCATTTTTCACGTAGTGACTAGAAAGTGGATCTCATGGATACAAATGCTGGCTGGACAAAAACATGATGGTGTTTTGGGCCTAGCATTGTAATTTTACCATGAGAAAAGGACAGCTGATGAATTCATCAAATAATTGCTGTGTACAAAAGTACAAGATCCACAACTCATAAAGAAATGTATTAAAATAATTAGAATTTTTTTTTATGTATGAGCAGTGATTTATATAAGTAATCAAATGCCATTCTTTGCCTCTATCATCTCCTTCCTTTTCAAGTAATCCTCGTATAAATTGCTATGATCTCTACTAAAAATCTTCACATTCTACATAATTCTATACGTAATTTATATATGCAATCAAATGCTTTTCTATAAGACGATTACAAGGTAACACCATTAAGAACATGTGATCATGATTTTCAAACCACAATAAATGCAGTGGAAATGAAACTCACAACTCTGCATAGTCAATTGCAATTCAAATAGTGAAAAGCAACGATTTTGTAAAATTTTAATCATAATTTCTCTTCTAGAGAAATGCTGAAAAAATGTAATCTTGATTTTCGAAACATAAAAAAATGCAGTGGAAAATGAATACGAGGATTCCTCGCTCTTTTTGTTTTTTCTTAAAATATTTTTTCCACAATTCACAGTGTAAAATCGTGATTTAATGCAAAACCAGTTCTTGCTCGTGGATTCCTCAAATCCATGATTTTCCATTTCCCAAACATTCCATGATACTTTACTATATCCATGTTTTAGTTTTCCTCCAAACTAAAATAATTACTATTTTGTCTTACCTTGTATATGTGAATGGATAGGGAGAATTGCTTCCCACCATAGATGGAAATGGGTATTACAACGGTGTGAAGAGCTATCTCATTACTTGTTTGCACAAAACCAGTACACTTGAGATTGTAGCAACCTGTACTTTGGCAGTTATCTGCTTGAATCCATGTTCTCATCACACATGCAAAAATTAATTAGTAAAATAGTCAACAAACCAGTCCCATGGTCTACTTAGGGCATTATCATGTTTAATGCTTCTTTGAAATTCCTTAAATCAGTTATATAATCTTTTTCAATAGTAGTTTAAGTTGAGATTACCATCCAGTAAATGAATAATCATGTGCGATAGTCACCGAATGTGACTGGACTGACCTGCAGAGTCGCCAAAGTTAAAATGAGCAAATGTTGGCATCCTAATTTAAAATGCAATCCTAACTATCCAATTGATGAATTTTTTCCTGTTGAATATGGATCGGCTGATATCGTTTACACTGTGCATTTGTAGGAACTCGATGAGTCGATGGATTTTGAGATGTGGGCCATCTGAACCTGGTCCAGTTGGCCCACATCACAACATTCGACATGGGAAATTTGTTAGATCCAAATTCAACAATGCAAAATCATGATACAATGCCAAAAATGTGTACATAGTAATGCTTTGTTCTCATTGAAAAGGGCATGTTGATGAAGGAAGGTGTGGACGTACCATCCATCCAGCTTCTACCGTATTGAAATCACCATTTGCATTGGAAGTAACCCAAATTTGAGCTAAGCTGAATTCATAAGGGTTCGCGACTTTAGGGTTCCACACGTTTATAGAAGCCTTTGCTCCATAGTACTTCCCCATATTCACATAAGCCATGGCATGCTGTGATCCGTACATGCACACATTCATACATACAAGCAATCATCATTCATCAGCTTGTGATTAGTCTACATATCTAGGGTTACCTCCAACAAAGTAATAAGGTCTAAAACAATAATTATATATATATATATAACAATGTTTATTACCATAAGCCATTTAAAAATATAAAACAAGAATAATATACTTCATTAACTTACTCCTCCCATTGATGATTTTCAACGTGATGTTGCAAAACCCATCTACGTGCTTGTTGGTATTGCACTGTAGTAAGATCATGAACTTTTCCTTTCTTATCATTCTGAGAATCACCAGCATTTTCATCATCATTGAATATTTTTAGTCCTTGCTTATGACCTCCTATTGTATTATCAAGATAATATTCCATGCAGTACATCATAGATTCCTCTATAATGTAGTGTTCCGCAATACACCCCTCTGGGTAAGCTTAATTCATCACATACTTCTTATATGTTCTCATCATCCTGTTAAATATTAAAATCAGGTATTGATGAAAAAATATGTGGTATTTTGAAAAGGTTAATAAATTAAAACAGTTAAAGTTACCTCTCAAAAGGATACATCCATCGATATCTGACAGGTCCGCAAACTTGTGCCTCCTCCGCCAAGTGCACAACAAGGTGTGTCATAGAAATGAAAAATGATGGTGGAAAATACTTTTCGAAAACACATAATGTTTCCACTATTTTATTTTTCATTTCTTGAAGCTCCATACGATGAATTTCTTTAGAACATATGACGTTAAAGAATCTTGACAATTGTATAATGGCAGCGCGCAATGACTTTTCTTTCTTGAATGAATGCATCAATAATACTTGTAGTAACTGCTGCATTAGAATGTGATAATCATGTGACTTAAGGCCCTTGAGATAATAGTCATCCATACTGATATGATATTTCCAGTTTACATTATACCCTCTTGGAACTTTTAAATCACTCAAGGATCGACAAATGAGTTCTCTTTCAGATCTAGATAATGTGAAAGGAGCCTTAGGCAATAACAACTTACCATTCTTTTCCTCTGGCCAATATTTTGATCTTATCTTCATTGCCATAAGATCCTGACGGGCTTGTAAACCATCCTTAGACTTGTCCTTCATGTCCAAGATTGTTGCAATAAGGTTCTCAGTAACATTATTCTCGGCGTGCATCACATCCAAATTATGGCGAATGGGCATATGCTCCCAATACGGCAATGTAAAGAAGATTAATCTCTTCGACCAAGCAGTAAGGTTAGAATCCTCATCTGTGGTCTTCTTTCTCTTATTTCCTATATACTTTCCAAACTTGGTTTGTATATTATTCATTTTAACCAATACCTGTTCTCCAGACAAACGCTTTGGAGCCTGCCGATTTTCATCATTCCCATTGAATCGAGATCTTTGTCTCCTAAAGATATGAGCTCTTGAGAGAAATCTTCTGTGCCCCATATAAGGAAACTTCTTTCCATGTTTTAGCCAAACAGAGTCAGTCTCCTCACTACAAACAGGACATGCATACTTTCCTTCTGTCCTACACCCAGAAAGATGTCCATAAGCTGAAAAATCATGTATTGCCCATAATAAAATCGCCTTCATTGTAAACCTGTTCTTCCCGAACGAGTCATATGTTATCGACCCTTTCCACAATTCATTTAATTCTTCGATTAATGGTTGTAAATATACGTCGATGTCATGCCCTGGACCATTTTTTTCGGGAATTAAAAGTGTTAACATAATAAATTGCTTCTGCATGCATAAATGAGGTGGAAGATTGTATGAAACAACCATAACAGGCCAGCAACTATATGAGATGCTCATATGCCCAAAGGGGTTGAATCCGTCTGTTGCAAGTCCCAACCGAACGTTACGTGGATCCGTAGCAAAATCACTAAATTTTCTATCTACAAACTTCCACATAGAAGAATCCACAGGATGACACATGTACGAGTCATTTTTAGCCCCCTTTGAATGCCACAACATATTCTCTGCAATCCATGATACGCTATAAAGTCTTTTTAACCTTGGTGTTAATGGGAAGTATCTTAACACCTTTCACGGTACATGTGAGACTCTTGATCTTACAACACTATTCACTTTCCATCTGCTTGCTTTACATGTAGGACAACTTTCCTTATTAGCATGCTCCTTCCAGTACAGAAGACAATCGTTACGACATGCATGTATCACCTCATAGTTCATACCCAACGAACTAATCAATGTCTTTGCATTATAAGTACTATCTGGCAAAGAGTTCTCGCTTGGCAAAATCTTCTTGAGCAGTTGCAGCAAACTCGTAAAGCTATTATCTGACCACTGATATCTAGCCTTCATGCTCATCAACTCAACTATCACTGACAACTTTGTATACTCACGTTTACACGATGGATATAGGGGTTGTACTGCATCCTCCCTTAATTTATTGTACTAAGTATCATTGTCTATGTCATCTTGAGGCTGACTACCATGTTCCTCATTGACCTCATTCATACATGCATCTAAGTCATCGGGTTGAACATGACCAAAAGTATCATTAACCAAATCAACCATTCTGGGCAATAACTCTTCATTACAATCAGTGGCAGATGTACTAGGAACCTTGGCATTGACGCCCATATTGGGAAGTTGTTCTCCATGAAAAAACCAAGTTGTGTATGTCTGATCTATACCATCCATAATCAAATGCTCAGAAACTGTACTTAGTATTTTCTTCCCACGCACATTACGACATCTAGCACAAGGACAACTATACCAATCAACACCTCTCGAATTCCTTTTCGCAAAAATAATAAACGATTCAATGCCTTTAATGTATTCAACACTCAATATATCTTTCGTATTCCAATTCTTGCTCGGGGGCATCAAATCCATTTCTGATATCACGTGCATGTAGCATATAAAAAGTGAGATATAATAAAAAAGAAGCTTTTCATAAACTGTCAAAACATGTCACACATGTGGTCACCAATCACAAATATATATATATATATATATATATATATATATATATATATCCACAAATATAAGCACATGATTAGGTGTAGGTTTTAGGTTATAGGTTATAGGTTATAGGTTATAGCTTTAGGGAACTGAGGATAAGTTAAGGTTTTGGTTTAGGAAATCGGGTTCGGGTTTGGGGTCGGGTTTAGGTTTGGGATCATGCATACATACATAAATGCATACAAACATGCATGATGATACATCCATCCATTCATGCATGCATACATACATAAACACATGCATGATGACCCATCCATCCATGATCTAACAATCCATCCATCTATCCATCCATCTATCCATGCATGCATACACACATACACACACAGGTGTGATGATCCATCCATCCAGTCTTCCATCCATGCATGCATACATACCTACATGTACACACACATAAATCCATCCATGTATGTATGCATGCATACACACATGCATAATCTATCCATCCATGCATGCATGCATACGTTTCATCCATCCATGTGCGCATGCATGCATATACACACATACATACATATGTTTTATCATAAAACCATACATGATGCATCCATACAAAAAAAAAAATCAAATGAAATTATTTTTTTACAAACAGATTTTTTTAATATTATTATAAACAAAAACAGATTTTTTTTATATTATTATAAACAACTATAAATGATTTACAGTTAACCCCAACAAGGAGTTTGAATTTCATTTGATAATACAATTGATAGCAAAGATGTAAATGATTTATAAAATGATATGTAATAATGTTTAAGATGCAATAAATTGCAGTCCAACTAGTTGGACTTGAGACTTCTTAATTCTAAATATTTAAGATGCATTAGATACTTTAGTATCTTTGGTTTTTCTCGATCCTTCTGTCATCCTCTGTCTCTACAACTTGAAAGTATTTGGCCCATTCATCAGGTGTAACCTGCTGAGAACATGCCTTGGAAAAAAAAATGAAGAACGCTGGTCTACTATCAGGTGGGACCCACATGTATGAGAAAAATAGATGTGAGTAAGATGGTTCATTGAGTGTTATCCTTTCTAAAGTGGGCCACATGAAAATCCAAACATAGAACCCACATGTGTTCTTTTGGTGCCTTCTTTTATTATCCTCGATGAAGTAATCTTTTTGTGGAGCCCATTTGGATGAACCACAAATTTCAATCCATTGGCCTTATCGTGGGAATGGATTTTTTTTCTCCCAATGTGCTTTTGGTTGGAGTGACGCGGAGTAGAAACCAAATTCCACGGATTGTGATTTTCTATCAATTTTGATAAAAAACGACTATAAAACGTAAATAAACCAGCAGTTGTACTTTTGATTTTTTGTAAATGCTAACATCCTATTTAGCATCTTAGATTTGGTGGTAAATGGGTATATTTCAAATGCAAGTAACTGTGTCATATGTGTAACAAAAGTGACTTTATGCTTCTAATATATTAGACATATAACATGCTAATGATAGTTTAATTCTATTCAATTATTCAAACTCTTTGTTGGGGTTAACTGTAAATCATTTATAACTTAAAGCCAAATAAAACAGGCTGTAAAGATGTAAATCATTTATAACTTAAACCATTAACATGCATCCAAAGCTCAGCAATCTCATGTGTCATAGTAATAAATTATTGATCATTGTATTATTGGTTAAAATAAAATTGTTCATCTCCATTCTTTGTTCCTATGGTCCTTGCTCAGTGGTGAGTAGTAATAGTCATGTGTAGAATAAACTTACTCTCATGAAGCTTGATGATTTGAAATTGTTTCTCTGATATTCCATGATTCATCTCACTACTAGGATTCCCTATTATTATATATCATGTGGAAATGCATCCCTGATATTGATTGTTGCAATACCATGGATGATATTACTAATATTACATTTGTTCTACACGATAGAAAAGAAAACCGAAAAACAATTAGCACTAAAAATGAAAATATGAAGAAAAATTGTGTTTTGATTTATATAACATATTAAATTCATTGGCATTTTGGTTTCCCTGGTGGTTCAAAAGAATTTATTTTGTACCATCCAATAAGTATTTTCTTGAATCAGTTCACCCTGATCATAACTAGCGGCAGGAATTCACATTCTACATTGGAAGCTCTATTTGAAGCTCTATTTGTACCTAATTTGAATGCATTTGACTTTTCATTTGGAGCTGTGTGGAAAACATAAATCTCATCAGGCAAATTAGCATTTTACTCCTCTTTCTCGCTCCAAATTGAATATAAGGGGTCGTTTGGATGGTTGGCTTAAGTGGTAAATGATCTACAGGTCTAAATTATTTACACCCTGTCTTGTTTGACTAAAAGCAGTAAATGATTTACAGGTAAATGATTGTTTGGCCAGCCTGTAAATTATTTGAGACTTGTAAATGGAGAGCCAATCTTTCCATTTGTAACCGTTAGGCTTTAAATGAAGAGTCAGTAAATGAAATCACAGCTTTTTTCCTGTAAATCAATTGGGGCCACCTGTAAATCATTTACAGACATTTTTCAACATCCAAACACATTGCAAATCATTTATGGTTAGCCCCATTTACAGGCATCCAAATGACCGCCAAGATAAAAGGTATGTACGCCCTGTTCTTATCTCACTTTCTGTTTGGAGAGGCTGCATCCCATCCACCAGCACTGGTGCCGAAACCCAACTGCACCCGCATGGAGTAAGTGTAATGTTATCTGCACCCACATGAGAATAGAGCTTCCAATGCAGCGGGCAGCTTCATGGTCACTGGAGGTGGCAAGAATCAGGAGTGACATTTATACAGACCAGCATCCAAAGCTCAGCTGGACCACACACAGGAAAGAGTGGGGATTATTACATCCACCGTTGAGACTTTCGTAGGGCCCACAACGATGTTTATTTATCATCCAACTTGTTCATAAGCTGACACAGACAGGGAAAATACAAATATCAGCTTGATTTGAAACTTCTGCTGCCCTAAGAAGTTTTCAACAGTGAGTCTTCGATTCCCACTGTTTCCTGTGGTGGGCCCACTTGAGCACTGGATATGCTTCCATTTAGGCTCATGCCATAAAATGAGTTGAAAAATAGATGGCCTGCATGGATAAGACACACACATCGCAGTGGCCCCATAGAGTTTACTCACATGCCTGAGTTGCAAAGTATGCAATCCACCTTCTCCCGTAGAGACATTTCATCAAACACATATTGTGCACACCTTAAACATTCACAACAAATGATGAATGGCAAGACTATTCTATGTCTGCATCCATTGTATACATGGTATACATCTATAGCAACCCAGGCCATCTAGATCATTGGTCCCATTGTTTAACAGACATGGCCAACGAACCCCCACTGCAGATTTACAAATCCAAAAATTAAAAACCTAAATAGAGCAATGAGTACCTGGCCGGGGAAGAGATGAAGGGCAGGGGCTGCTGGCCACATGAGATCTGGAGATGATGTAAGTGAGGAAGAGAGAGAGAGTGAGAGAGAGAGAGAGAGAGAGAGAGAGAGTCGGGGTGGGAAGAAGCTGGGACCGGGACGGAGAGAGAGAGAGTGGCGCGGGTCTGGGAGAGAGACCGGGATGGCGAGAGAGATAGAGAGAGACCGGGATGGCGAGAGAGAGAGAGAGAGGCTGCGCAGGCGCCCTGTTGAAATGCGGAGGGGGGGGTAATTGGGCGCGCGACTCTGTTTTGAGCGCGCGCCCAAATTTGGGGTTGGGATGGTGGCCGGTGGTCGATGCTTTGTGGGCCCCACCATGATGTAAATGTTTCATCCATTCGGTTCATCCATTTTTACAGATCATTTTAGTGCTTGATGCAAAAAATGATAGGGATATAAATCCTAGGTGGGCCACACCATAGGATAAAATTAATGAATGGATATTCACAATTAAAATCCTCCTAAAGCCCACTGTACTGTTTATTTGACATCCAATCTGTTTAGGTGGTCATAAAGACCCAGATGAAGGGGAAAAAAATATCAGCTTGATCTAAAACTTTTATGGCCCTCAAAACATTTTTAATGGTCAAAATTCATTCAACATTATTTCCTGTAATGTGGTCCACTTGAGATTGAGATATAACTCAATTTTTTAATCATCTCATAAAATGATATATATAAAAATAGATGGACAGCAAGGATGATACACATACATCATGGTGAGCCCCATAGAGCACCGACCACCCGCCATTAGCCGGTGTCAGGGGGAGTAGCCAATCTGTTCCTCACCATAGCAAATACATGTGATTTAATCTCCATGTTTCCTACTGTATTGTCCACTTTAGCCTTCGATCTAGATAATTTTTGGTTTCATGCCCTATAATAATATTTTAAAATATATAGACGGCTTAGATAAGACATATTTTTAGGCCGTATAGGGCCCTTATACCCTAAGCATCCTGTGGGGCCCACTATGATTTATTCAATTTATCCACTCCATCCATCCATTTTAACATATAATTTTATTACATTAGGTCAAAATTGAAGCCTATAAAAATCTGAAGTGGACCACATCATAGGAAACAGTATAAATTGAACGTCTACCATTGAAAATTTTTGAGAGGTCACTGAAGTTTTGGATCAAGTTGATATTTTAGTTTTCCCTTCATCCATGTATTTGTGATCTATTGAACAAGTTGGATGACAAATCAAAATCACTGTAGGCCATAGGAAGATTTCAACGGTGGAAATCATTATTCCCACTGTTTCTGTGGTATGGTCCACTTGAGCTTTAGATATACTTTGATTGTGAACTCAACCACTAAGGGCCTGTTTGGATGGGTGGATTGGAAGGGATTGAATGGTTTTAGGGTGGATGGCATGGATTTCAAGGTAATGATGGTGTTGTCAATGGATTGCTTTAAGATCCATGGAATTGATATATTCCCCCGGATTGCTATATATCAAATCTGTTTGGCACACTCGGCCAATCCCATGATTAAACCTTCCCATCCCTTCCAATCCCTCAAACCAAACATGTCCCAGGCAAATTTGACTGGATTAGGGGTGGATTGGATGGGATTTAAAGGTAATGATGGTGTTGTCAGTAGATTGTCTTAAGATCCATGGGATTGTATATCCTAGGATCAGATCACCCAGTTTGTTTGGCACGCTCGGCCAATCTATAGGGATTTAACTTCCAATCCCTTCCAATCTACTTGTCCAAACGGGCCCTAAAATGATCTGGAAAAATGGATTGACAATGTGGATATCATAAACCATGACTTTGGGCCACAAGCTTAAAAATAAAGTCAATCCATGACTTGGGTGGGCCACACCACATACTATAGTTGAGAGGGTTACCCTCCCATTAAAACATTCATAATCATTTATTGGGCCCACCTAGATGTTGTTCATAGATCCAGCCCATTCACTATAGTTGAGAGGAGTCAACCCAAGTTTCACACACATCCAAAACTCATGTGGGCCCCACCAATTGAATGCTTTTATATGTTTTAGTGATGTCTTCACATAGTTTTAGATGCTATGGCTCACCTGAGTTTTGTATACGACTGATTTTTGGACTTAAATGGGACACATCAAATGCATGGTGTTGATGTTCTACATACATCATGGTGGGGCACACACAGATTAACCTCATGGGAAGTTCCCAAGAGCTGACCTTATAGTACCATTTCACTATTTAGATAACTCCTTCATGGGTGTTACTCTAACCGTGTATGGCCCACCTTGATATATTTTATGTATATCGACATCGTCCATATATTTTTCCATCATATATTTAGGATGTGATTTCGAATCATAAGAACTCAATAATCTCAGCTGGGTCATGAAATCACTCTTATGATGATTTTTTCACCTTTGGATTTTGCTGTTTTGATGAGGCTTTATGTTGAATTCTAGGGGTTGTAGGGTTTGATTTTGTTTTCTTGTTAAAGATTGTTCAATTCTACTAGTGGTGTTTGGAAACTAACCTCTAATATTAATTTGATTCCATTTGGAAAAAATTCTGTTTGTGTCATTGTCTTGTGTTTCTGCAAGTTCTAGGGTTTTTAGTGAGACTTATGTGTTGTGTTTTACTGTTTTTGAGTCCTTGGAGCTAATATGTAGGGGTCGATTGTGGATTGGTGGAGAGCAGAGAATGTCTTTCATGGAACAATCTCTGCCACCTGATTGGTGGACTTGGTACGATTAGATGGATGCCCGTCGTCTTTTTTTTTTTTTTTGAGATTCCATTTTGCTTAAACTATATTCCAGTTCCTTTTTAATTAACAAGCAGGTTAAACTATATCTAAGCTATACAAGTTTATATCTCATTGCTTTTGAGATGAGTTAATAGCCGAAAAATGATAACATGAGAATGGCCCATACTAATGTATGCATTTGGTACCAATTCTTAATGTTGGCAACACCTAGCATACCTGTACCTCTCCAAAGGTCACACTGATTGGATGATCTTAACTGTCTGAAATTGCCGTTGGATTAATTTGAACCATTTTCTTTTTGACTATCCTGATGAATAATATTGACTTGTACTATTCTTTTTAAACATCTATATGCTTCAATCTCCTTTGGTCTGCACTTGTTGAAGGGCGCATCTATTCTGTTGGGTAGAACACTTATTTTAATATCACAATGATTGGATAATCTCAACCATCTGATATTACCGTTGAATTTAGACCATTTTCTTTTTTACTAAGGTATTGAGGAACTTTGATTTGCACTCCTGTTTCTTAAACGTGTATATTTTTTTTTTTAACCTCAAGTTAACACTCTTCTTCTTTATCTTTTTTCTTTTCACGTTTACATGTTTTTAATCCCACCTTGTGTATTCTAGGCCACATCCATTCAATTTGGTAAAGATCCTTTTTTTTTTTCCAATTTTTCTTGTCAAAATACAAAATCTAGTTTTCCTTTTTAAAAAATATATTTTTTATATTTTTTAATTTTTTCACAATTTTGTTTAATTTCATATTTTTTTTTTCAAAATATCAATTTTTAATCTCACTTTTGTTATATAACTTTTTAATTTTTGTTGTCAAAATACAAAATCTAGTTTTCTTTTTTAATATATATATATATATATTTGCAATTTGTCAATTTTTTCACAATTTCATTTAATTTTTTAAATTTTCTCTTTCAAAATATCATTTTTTTTATCGAAATCTTGTTATATAAATTTTTAATTTTTCTTTTCAAAATATAAAATTTAATTTTCTTTATATATATATATATATATATATATATATATATATATATATATATATATATATATATAATTTACAATTTGTCAATTTTTTCACAATTTTGTTTAATTTTTAAATTTTCTTTTTCAAAATATCATTTTTTAAATATCACTTTTGTTATATAACTTTTTAATTTTTCTTGTCAAAATACAAAATCCACTTTTCTTTTCTTTTTTTAAATATATATATTTTTTTACAATTTGTCAATTTTTTCACAATTTTGTTTAATTTTTTAAATTTTCTTTTTCAAAATATCATTTTTCAAATATCATTTTTGTTATATAACTTTTTAATTTTTCTTTTCAAAATACAAAATCTAGTTTTCTTTTTTAAAAAATATATTTTTTTACAATTTGTCAATTTTTTCACAATTTTGTTTAATTTTTTAAATTTTCTTTTTCAAAATATCATTTTTTAAATATCACTTTTGTTATACAACTTTTTAATTTTTCTTTTCAAAATACAAAATTTAGTTTTCTTTTTTAAAATATATATTTTTTTACAATTTGACAATTTTTTTACAATTTTATTTAATTTTTAAAATTTTCTTTTTCAAAATATCATTTTCTTATCAAATTTTTTTTTTTTCAAAATTATCAACATTATTAAAAGTTCTTAATTTTTATTTCAAAATCTAGATTTTTATAAAATTACATTTTTTTTCAAAATCTAAATTTTTTTCTTAAACTTTGTTAGTTATTTTTCTAAGTTTTTTAACTTTTTTTTTTTCCGTAATTCATAATTTTTTTATTTTTAATGTTTTACTTGAGCATTAGAGATGGTTTAGGACCATCTCTAATAGAGACGGTCATTGACAGTCTCAAATAGGGACTGTTAACGACCATCCCTAACGTAAGCTATTTTTACTGACTGAAAAAGACGGCCATCGGCCGTCTATAATTGAGATGGTCAATAACAATCTCTAATTACCAATATGAGACGGTCAATGATCGTCCCTAATAGAGACGGTCCTTGACAGTCTCAAATAGAGATAGCTAAGAACCGTCCTTAATACAGACTAAAGCTTAACAGTCCCTGACTACAGAAAAAGACGGCCAACGACCGTCTCTAATTGCGACGGTCCTCAACAGTCTCAAATTACCAGTAAGAGACGGCCAATGACCGTCTCTGATAGGGACAGTCTTTGACCATCTCAAATTCCGGCATATAAGACGGTCCAGGACCGTCTCTTATTCTAGACGGTCAATGGCCATCTTTTATCTGCAGTTAACAATGGTTTTTGACCGTCTTAAATGATTTGTGGACGTTCAAATTTTTAAGACAATAATAAGGACAGTCAAGGGCCGTCTAAAAATTTAGAGACGGTTTACGGCCGTCTCTAAAGCATCTTTAAACCAAGCAATTTTAGAGACGGTCCAAAACCGTCTCTAAATCAGTCATTTTTTCCCATTTTTCACGTAGTGAAATGGGCCAATCCATTAATAAGTTACCACATGGAGCCTTCTTTGATATGGACCTTGAGAGAGAGAGAGAGAGAGAGAGAGAGAGAGAGAGAGAGAGAGAGAGAGAGAGAGAGAGAGAGAGCCTCCACATGCATGTATAGTGAGAGAAGTTGAAAAGCTAAAAATATCATTTATGAAAATAAGTAGCTTTTGCACATTAGTTACTTTTCATTCATGCCAAACTAACTTAAGTGAAAATAGTAACTTAATTACTTAACATAAGTTAAAAAAGTAACTTATTTGGTGGTATCCAAACGGGGTCTTAGTGATCCAAACCATTAATATTATGTGACTTATTATAGATGTTGTATGCAACCATCAATGGGCTGGGCACCAATTGAAGGGATTGGATTTCTCAGAGAGATTTTTCTAATGTTAAGCAATAGCAAGACCCATGATATCCATGGTTTAAATAATTGATTCATGGGACCATTGCATAAACTAAAAACGCGAGCATGATATATATATTCTTGGAACGACCATTTATCTTAGGCAAGCAATGAGTGAGGTTTGGGCCAGGCCAGTCTTGGCCTAGACTAACGTAGGCTGACATCATTAGAGGTGTGCACGAGCCGAGCTAGCTCAGTTAGCTCTTTCGACTCGACTCGAAAAAGCTCGATTAGACTCGGTTCGAAGCTGAGCTCAAGCCAAGTCGAGCTGATTTTTAAAGCTCAAAAATGAGTTCAAGCCGAGTTCGAGCTAGCCCTAGCTCAACTCGACTCGGATCGAACCAATTTGGTGACTCGGTTACTTTGATATTGATGTTGAGCACCAAGTGTTTGATGAAATGACTCAATGAAGTGTGGCTGGTGGTAAGGAAGGTATGTATATGAAACAAATACCTTTTTTCTCTTGATTTTTATGTTACTTAGAAGGTGTTTGATAAAATGCATGAAAAACCTTTGCTGTTGTTTTACATACAATGAGATTTTGAAGGTACAGTCCAGGTGTTTGTGGAAATATTGCATAGGTGAACTTAGCTTGATCTTGACTCGATCTTGGCTCGAACTGGCCCGATTGCTGACAGAACCGATCCAAGATGGCCAGTTAGGCTCGAGGACCAAGCCGAGCCGAGTTCATGTTGAGGTTAGCTAGTGGCTGAGCTAAGTCGAGCTGAGGCTAGCTCGACTTGGTTTGACTCGATGTACACCCCTAGACATCACAAGGCCTGAGTATAGCATGTGCCTATCGTATCCCACACCCTAAGGCCCGTATGCTTGGGCTAAGCCTGACCTATTCTGGCTAGAAAATTGATCATACGCCTATTTCTTAATGTAAATGTTGCAAATTCATTATTTCATAGGTAGGGCAACATACGTTAATGATGACTGATCGAATTGTGAGACATTTGGGATGATGACAAAGAATCAATGACTGAAGTCATCAATGCATAAACCCATACCTCGACTTTCGCTGGATTAACAACACCTTGCGACTGATTCAACGATGAAAAGCTAGGAGTATCGAATTTGAAACTCTACGAGCAACCAGAGAATCTCAACCCCACCACAATAAAATACAGACTGGATTTCATTTCTTATTTACAAAACAATAGCTACAACACTCCCACTTGAAGTGTGTTTCTTTGTGATTGAAGAATTTTTCTACAATATGATAACTGGCTAACAGAAAAATGCAAGTTGTAAATCCTTTTATTAATCAAATCCCAATAACTACTCTTTTGCCCGATCTAGAAAATGGAAAAACTAATAAACTAAGAACAAAAAGAAATTAAAGTGAAAAAAATAATAATTTGCAAAGCTTCTATTTATTGCGCTTGCACGTGAATTTTCAAATATAAGTCTACAAGTGGCAACATTCTATTGGGCATGACATGTCCTTTTTATATGCTGGAGGGCTAGAAAACATGGTAGGATATTAGACACTGCAACTCTATGGGCGGCCACTTGATTGTCCAAAGAAATATATGTTTGATAGCTGGAGATCAGGGCTACATGACCATATTGATTTTCGCAAGGAGTGTTAAAGGATCAGAGAGAAAATCGTGGCAAAAAACTCATCCAATGTGTTTACACATCAAGCTGCAATGTAGCTTGCAAATTTTATTTTATTTTTTTCATGGCCTGCACTTCGGATCTCAAATTATGGTGTATGACTCATACATAAAGTATACACATTTCACTCATCATACAATTATTCAAAAGCATAATTATATATATTTTATATTGTCATCACATCAACATTTACATACCCATGGCTTCTTGCAAACTTGTCCAAAAACGTGACGTTAAATACGGTTCACAATCCGACATGATTGAACTATGTACTCTGTGCAATTGTACAAATTCCTTTATATAAAATTTTGCAAGTGTATCCATAAATTAGTTAATATGGATGGGGATAAAATGTGTTGACTTCATCAAATGACACTACACCAAAATCCCTCTTCAAGAATGGTTGAAAACTATTCCTAAATGATTTAGGAACGGTTTTCAACTGTGGTTAAAAAAGGCGTTGTAAAAAATTAGGAATGGTTAAAAACCATCACAAATTTTAATTTTTGGAACCATTCCTCAAACAGGGCGTCAAAAAATGTTTGAGACATTTAAAAATCGTCACAAAAATTCAATTTTAGCTTTCGAGAATCGTTAATTTTTTCTTATTTAGGAAATTATTTTTATTTTTTCATTTGGAACCTGTATTTTTTAAAAAATATTTGAAACTCAAAGAATGTTACAGTACAATGACTGTACAAATGCGAGATATAAGAATCAAATCTTTACTAACGGAAAATATCCCAAATATCACAAATCCCATAAGGTAAATCTATCAAAATATAAGCTAGTTCGCACTTTTCTGAGTTAAAATAACAATTACATTCAAACTAAAGTGTAAGGGAAAGTTAGATCAAGGGATAAAAAATAGATTGACTGAAGATGTATGTAAATTAAATTGGTTTTGAATTTAAGATATATACATTTTAGATAAGATGTAGAAATTCATAGATGAATTGGTATGACATTTAAGATATAAATAAGTTCGTGAAATCAGCGATTTGTTTTCCACTTCAGACAAACTAAATTTAAATGAACACAATTCAACTTCTGAAAATGGCTTTTCTATTTTAAGCAAAATCAAATAAACTATTTTGGACCTAGATATTCTATTTTAAGAAAAATCAAGTTAATCCTTTTGTATTCAAAGCTTCCCAGTGCATTTAGTCTAAAACCAAACAGCGCTTAAAGCCTAGCTGGCTTTTGCCCAAAGTAAATGGTTATCGCATTAGAAGTAAAGAATAATTGGAAAATATCAATTTGTTGAAAAATAAAATATCTAACATCGTGAAGGGATGTTTGAATTATCAACTCAGAAGAGAGTGCAGACAAACCCACATTATATAAAAGAGGAACAATCTTTAAATTTACTTTAAAGTATTGAGATTCGAGACTAACCCCAGTTCAAAACAAAGAGAAAACAATTGATACATTAAATAATAGTTCCTAGAAATTGATAGCGGTGAAGGAATTCATATGATTGGCAAAATTAAATTAACTAGTTAAGATTGTATGAATTGGCAAAAATGTGTCAAAAGGCAGATGCCTATAACAATTAGAGAGACAACAACTCTCAGTTAGGGAAGACAAACTAACCTGATATGGCTTCAAATCTTTGCTGAAAAGCAGATTCATATCTTCGCCACAAGCAGAACGTAATATCTGAGTCAGATTCTGGTCTAGCATATCAGATGCAGGGAGCACCAACCTCACATCTTCTGAAAGAAGTGATACACCATCAAGGAACGACTTTTAGAGACAATGAAATAGAGCTCAATTAATATATCATTCACTTAATAGAAGATTTCTACTTGATCTACTAACAAAGAAAAGTAAATTTGGAGATATTTCTCATCCATGAAGATGATGAAATCACCAGTCTTTCCCCATAAAGTCGGTGCAGGAGAATGGCAAGAAGCATTCTAGATTCTGGGAACCAACGACATAACTTGGGGCAAAACAGTGGATTCTCTCTCAGCAATCAATTGTAATTCATCAGCTAACACGACCAAAGGATGTCTCTTTTCTGCTTTTGATTTAATCTCCAAGGTATTCAAGACTTGAGAACACAATAATCACGATGTTCAAAATCTAAAATACTTGTCCATGTGGACCCATAATAGATGGACCAAGCATTAAAAATCTCCTTGATAGGGCAATTCTAACATTCAAGTTTATGGCATGCAAGAAGATAGTTAAGAAGAGACGTAATGGTTACAAGGGACTCTGGTGCCAGCATGGATTCATTATCTGAGCTGTTCATTAGACCAACTTAATGAGTCACCTGGATTCACACACGTGTCCCACATTGGCATGTGTGGGGCACTTGCAAACACACATTACCTGCATGCATGTTACATATTTATGATAACAATGATGACAGAGGACAACAAGTGATGGTTACCTGATTGAGAACCTCAAAGTCCGATGGCTGTTTAGCCATTGAGTAATACCCCTGCATTGATTGAAGCCCAATGCATATGAATATAAAAGACCAATATTCAAAGTTCACTGTAAAGAAAGAAGAAGAAAATGTTATAATTACAGCCCCATTGGCTTCAGGAAAATATAGATTTTGTGTTGAAGGCAGCAAACCGGCCAACAACAAAAATCTCACCGTGGTATCACTCTCTAGAGCAGTAGTAGCTAAACTCATGCCCCCACCATATCTGTATGCATTAATATATAAAGAACAACAGAATAATAAGAATCATTTCTCTGATAGTTTTGGTTTACATGGGCTGCTAAAATCACAGGGTGTGTAAATCAAATTACACAGGAATGATCCTTTCGGCAGCAATTTATGTGAGAGAAATTGATGCACCACCTGCAACCTTACATGGACCGCATGTTCAGATGGTAAGTTGACTGCACATACGTACATATATAGATGTTGGCTAGGCAGCACATCTACACCAAGCCACAAGTTCCAACAAGGCACATGGTGCCAATCTCATCCATTCATCAGGTGGTCCCATAGTGCAGATGACTCTTGCCAACAAGTGGTCCACTTGTCACATGTGCCAAAATGTTAAGAGGATCCTTCTCATAGCTCCATGAGATCCTTTCTAGTCCATGAAATGATGACAACCAGCCCCAGAGTCCAGTAAAAACTTATATGAAATATATCATTCTAGAAAAATATGAACGTCAGTAAAATGGGGAGCCAAAGTTACAAAAAATTAAAATTGAAATTAAAAGAAGGAATAAAAAGAAAAGAAAAGGAAACAGTTGATTCCACACCTTCCCTCAGTTAAATCTAACCTTCATGATAACTTTCAGCTAAACGCCTACAGGTAGCGAAACTCAAATGGTGAGTTCCTCTCTTAAAATAGAAAAAAAATAAATAAATAGCACAATAGCCATTTGGGCTAGGGTCCATTCCACCCACGGGAAAATACAATAACTTCCAAACACACCATAAAATACTTCAAACAATAGAACCATCACATCATATATTTAGCTAGCTCGTATAACTATAAAGAAAACATAAGGTGAATCCAAGATTATTAAAAACACTATTTGGTTAGGCCTGAATTACCATACATGCAAAAGTAAGCTATCACCTACCAAGTATTGCTATAACCAGATCGAATGGTATAAAAAAAATAAAAAAAATAAAAAATAAAAAATCTATGCAAAGCAGTTTGTAGCATTTCAAACTAACTTAAGCTATGCAGAGCAACAAATGTCTTTATCATTTTATAATGTTAAATAAAGAGTAAAATCTAAAACAATTAAAATGAATCCACGACACCTGTTTAGAAGGCTCAAAATAACTTCAGACAAGCAATCTTCAAGAGATCCAAAAACAAAATGCTAATCATCTCATCCAAACACCCATTCCATTTTCCATAGATTTACAACATCCTTTCTGCAATCAAAGGTGAAAAAACTTGTATTATCTGTAACTCTGCAAAAAAGATTGAAATAGAAGAAGATACCAAACATACCAATATTTTGAGAGTTGCATCTACTTTTAAGGGTCTTTGCTTCATGAATAGGCAACTACCCATCTGAAATTGTAGTTATCCAGTGGCTTTGAGTTATAGATGTAAGGTATTGCTCTAAAGTCACCTCAGAGCCCACAAAAAATTGAGCTTCTCCACTAGCCACATCCAACAACAAACTGAGAACCAATGAAAGGGCCTAGATCTCAGACATATGCCCCATGAGTGGCAAGAGTAGGATTGAGAACTCTACACTCTCAAGTAGCTTAGCAGAGGTTTTTTGTAGGTTCTTGAAAATTGACAGCATAAAAGAGAAATAGACTGCATTAATATTGCATTTAGAGGCCAGATCAGTGTTTGTTGTATATCATTTAGTTAATGGTATCAACCTTACAAAATAAAATAGGCAATTGTATCAAGAAATTGGAAGACTTCTGACCAACTGATACCCCAACTCAGAGATGGATAAATGGAAAGAAATTACAGTAATTAACATTTTCTAACCATTTGATCTATATATTTTTTTCCTGGATCATACTTGTATAGTTTTCTTGACCATCCCAAACTAATCATTTTCTGACCCAATTGAATAACCAAACCGACAAATGCTAAAAAACCATGAACCAAGTACTAGATTCAGCCCAGAGGGAGAAATTTTGAATTTAAAATCTAACACCATTACCTTATATGAATTTTCTCACAAGCAGCCTCTGTAACTGTTTGAGGGTAACATTCCTATTAACTTTCAGGACCTTCAGCGACTTGCACCTGGTAACGAGCTGCTCCTGAGCATTGAAACTCACTTCACTACTCAAATTAGTAAAATTCAGTGCTTCCATACATGTGAAGCTTTCAGGGAAGCAACTTAACCAGCTGCCCCCAAGATCATCAACCCCATTCTCCTGTATGTCCAGCTCAGTCAAATTCCTGTAACCCATATCAAATTTCAGGATCTTCGACAAACAGCTTAACTAACAAAAATCTACTGCGGGACAATGTTAACCTTTCCATTTGTGGCCTATTAGTAGGAGAATCAAGTGACCCACATTGAATTGAAAAAGAGAACGGATAACCTCCAGGCACCTCCACCATAATTTTCTATACAGGTGTTCAGCCATGAAATGGAAAAAAAAAAAAAAGCAATTTTTTTTTTTTTTTTTTTTACATCTCAGAGCTAAAAAATGCCTTCTACTGCAGATAGTGTTCAGCCACTAGCTGATAAAATGTCTAAACTATCTCAATTAAATTATGATACCGCAACCATGATGGCATTTGGGTTTTTTAATGGGATAATGTAACAGAAACCACGCTCACAGAGCTTGGGCGATTGCTTCCTCTTTCTACCAGCATGCATATTCTGTTGGCATTTTCATGCATGATTTCCCTAGCAATAACAAGTCTAGAAATCTCAATGAACTAAGAAACTAGTGCATTTTTTCACCATTTCCTAAAGGGTGGTAACTCATTCACCACAAACACGGCCAACAGGGTTGATCTAGACTGTGGATGGGGAAGACCCTCAAAATTACATTGATCAAACAATGTTAATCAACTAGTATTGACATTGAATTTGAACTGCTGAAATTGTCTTTTCTTCTTTCTTTTTATCATGAACTTTTTCTTCTTCTTCTTCTTTTAACAACCCATTTGATGGCCAGCAATTGGTTGGTTCTGATTATTAGATAAGTGAATTTTAGGACATTCACCACCACCAATGGAGCCATGTTTTGACTGGTCCAGATTGACTAATATGAAAACAGTGAAAACAGAGAGAAGCCTAAAGGTTTTCTGTATTTGAGACAACCTTAAGGGGTTGAATATATAAAGATTATAGTCATTTATAAAAGGAAAATAACAAAATCAAAATCCTTTACCTATGGAAATGAACTATACAAGGTATATGGCCTGTTTAACACCCCCCCTCAAACTAATGTTGGTCATCGACAAGTAATAGTTTACCAACTAGAAATGAGTGATGTGCAGAAGTGAGAGACTTGGTGAGAATGTCTACAATCTGATTATGGGATGCAACATGTGGAAGAGAAATGAGCCTAGACTGAAACTTCTCACGGATGAAGTGACAGTCAACTTCAATATGCTTCATCCGTTCATGAAACATCGGGTTAGAGGCAATCTGAATGGCACTGAGATTATCGACATAGAGTGGAGTAGGATTCTATAAAGGAATGCCCAAGTTAGAAAGAAGTCTATGTAACCAGCCAAGCTCACTACAAGCAGTGGACATCTCCCGATACTTGGCTTCCGTGCTCGATTTGGAAACAGTGGCTTGCTTCTTGCATTTCCAAGAGATGAGAGAAGTGCCGAGAAAAACACAGTAGCCAGTGGTAGATCTTTGTGTGAGAGTGCAAACTGCCCAATCAGCATCCAAATAAGTATGAAAGTCCAGAGTCATCATGGAGGAGAAGAACAGTGATCGATCTAGAGTTCCACGTAGGTACTGTATGATGCGAAACACTGTAGTATATGAATAGTCCGAGGAGTAGAAACAAATTAACTGACAACTTGGATAGCGTAGGCAATATTAGGGTGAGTCATTGTTAAGTAAACCAGATTCCCAACCAAATGGCGGTATAAGGCGGGATACGCAAGGAAATCACCATTGTCACAGCCATATTGAATGTTAAGTTCTAAGGGAGTCTGAACTGTCTACTGATCCATCAATGATGCCAAGGCGAGAAGATCCTTATTATATTTACACTGGCTGACTATGATCCCATGTTGAGAACGTGAAAATTGAAGCCCAAGAAAGTATGTGCGATGGTCGAGGTCTTTCATCTTGAACGATGATTGCAGAACTTTCATTAAAGCCAAGATGCCAATAGCATCGCTACCAGTCAGGAGGAGGTCATCAACACAGACGAGAACAATGACAATTCCGCGAGCAGTGATGCACAAAAATAAGGATGGATCATGACCACTTTGAGTAAAGCCAACACCCATAACAACATCGTGAAAGAGTTGGAACCATGTCCGAGGTGCCTGTTTGAGACCCCACAGGGCTTTCTTTAGGTGACATACCTTATTGTCAGGGATTAAAGAGCCAGGAGGAGGTTTCAAATATACTATTTCTTAGAGGTCTCCATCAAGAAAAATATTTTTCACATCCATCTGAGTGAGTAGCTAAGAGCGAACGGAGGATATTATCAGAAGAGTATGAATAGTTTTCATCTTGGCCACGGGAGCGAATGTCTCACCATAATCAATTTTGTATTCCTGTTTGTATTCCTGAGCAACAAGCTGAGCCTTGTATCGATCTAATGATCCATCAGACTTAAGCTTAATAGAATAAATCCATTTGCTACCAATTATTTTTTCATCAATGGGTCGAGTGACAATGTCCCACGTATGATTATCTTCCAATACTGCAAGTTCTTCTGCCATAGCCTTCTTCCAACAATCATGAGTGGCTTCTTGAGTGCATGAAGTAGGAATAGATACAGTATCTAGAGTAGCATTCATGGAAGACAGCATATCAAGCGATCAGGTTGTCGATGTACACGAGCGGAACGATATCAAGGTAGGTTCAGGATCTACAACAGGTACAGTAGGTTCAGGTTAATTAATAGGCGGTAGATCTATACATGGTCGACGTGAGTAAACCTGCAATAGACGAGGGAGAATACTCGAGGTAAAAGGAATGTTAGGAAAGGCGGTTAGACTAGGAGAGTTTGGAGTGTGCGGAGGAAGAAGAGATGAATGAAAGGTAATATGTTCAAGAAAGACAACATGTCGTGAAACCCGAACACGACGAGAAACATGATCATAACATCAAAAACCCTTTTGAGTTTCTCTAAATTCCAAGTATATACATTTGACCGATTTTAGAGATAGTTTGTTACGTTCACGTGAAGCTAGGTGAACATAACAGACACAACTAAAAATATGAAATGTGGAATATGCAAGAGGTAAGCCGATGAGAACAAAGAAGGGAGATTTACTATTCAGAACTTTGGTTGGCATCCGGTTAATCAAGTAGACTGAATGTAACATTGCTTCCACCTATAAAGAATGAGGAACACTCATAGTTGTCATTAGGGTGTTGGCAGTTTCAACAATATGATGATTTTTTTGTTCAGCCACCCCATTCTGTTGTGGAGTATCAGAACAGGTGGTCTGATAAATAATCCCATGACCTTAAAGAAATGTACGAAAATCAGTTGAGAGATATTCGCCCCCTGAGTCAAAGCAGAGAGTTTGGACTAAAACCCAAAATTGAGTCTCCACCATAGTGTGAAATAACTTGAATTTTTTAAAAACCTATGACTTTGATTGTAGACAGTAAATCCAAATGTAACGTGTGAAATCATCAATGAATATAACATAGTATTGTAACCTAGAGAGACATAATCAGTGAAGGACCCCAGACATCCGTATACATAAGTTCAAACATAGAAGATGATTTTATAATACGTAGAGGAAATGGAATATACTTACTTTTTGAAAGATAATAAGAAGAACAAGAATAATCCAAATCATTTTTATTAAGAGAAATATTTCCTAATATTCTATAAGAAAATAACTGAATTAACCGATCGGAATGTGGATGACCCAAGCGAAAGTGCTACAGTTTCCACAATTTATTTGCTGAACAAATATCTGATGAAAATGGAGAAAAGAAATAACGAGCCGGAGTGATAGATGGATCAAAGTTCAGCATGTACAGATGACCATGCCACCTACCCATCCCAAGCACCTTCCCTATTGCAGATCCTGCACAAAACAACAGCTGGGAAGAAATATGACTATGCAGTTATTGGAGGTGAGTTTGAAATTGCGGTAATGACCGCTTTAATTGAAGACGGAATATGCTAATATGTCCTAGAGGGGGGTGAATAAGACTTTTTAATATTTTATGGTTATTTAAAATCCTATCACTTTAATCCTGAATAGATATGCATGCATTAAGGTTTCTTCAGAGTAACTCTAATGGCTTCTAAGCCAATTAGAGGATCCAATCATAAAACTAATTGAAAGATAAACAAAATACAAATCATTGTTCATGATGGATGTGACTGTGTGTGAGATATGATCTCAGATAATTAAATATGAAAGCATTTATGAAAATCACATAAGTAATGAAAGACAATAGTAATCACAAACACGGTCATTTTTATAGTGGTTCGACTACTTGTCTACTCCACTTCCGGCGGATGTACTCAACCCATGAGTGTACCGGATCTCACTAAAGGATGTTTCACAATAGGTTCACCTCAAACCGAAGGTTTTAAATCAGGTTCACCTCTAACCAGTACAACCTACACTTAGCTTAACATAGCATGTCTATACGACATAGTTTATGCTCCCATGAGCAAGGGTCAACACATAGCACCCGACTTTTAGGCTACACGGGACCAGAATCCACTCAAGGAACCTCACAAGTTTATGCTCCCATGAGCAAGGGTCAACAAAAAACACCCAAGTTTTAGACCACATTGGTCAATGACCTCCACAAGGACCTAAGCGTTTATGCTTTCCACAGAGCAAGGGTCAACACAAAGCATCCCCATGTACACTCCCGCTGGATGCCTTTTATGAGGGCTTACAAGGGGTGAGAAACACCTTAGACCTAATCCTACAGAAGGAATGATCACAAGGGTCCTCTGGACTCTAATGACTTACAGATAAGTAGATAAGCCCCATTCAACTCATTGTCGAAGATTTCCTCCTTTGTTGACGAAGAGTCTTCACCTTCCTTGAATCCGCAACTCAAAAGATGTACCAATACATGGCGACGGGTTGGGTCAAGGTTGTCATGGAATCCTACTATATTAAAAGTTTTCCTATAAGGGAGATAGAGTGATTCCTATCATCTATGCATTCAAGGCATCCCAGCTTAATGATTTGCCATTAAGGTGGTAGCTGAAGGATCCTTGAATGTGGAAGTTCATTCCCTAATCCACTCTATTGAATGTCAATGATGAAGGTGGATTGGAGGACGAACTTTCATGAGAGAAAAGGCTTTGAGTATATGATCTAAGGTTAAACACTCAACAGTAGTCTCTATTTTCTCTGCCAGCAACCAAGGGCAAGCTCTCATTAAAGAGGCAAAAGGTTCCAACAGATATAAAATGGTCACATTTATGACAGAGTTCGATATCATTGAGCAGGGTCAATATCATCAAGCGTATACTCTCGATAGCATCGACTGGCTACTCGATGACACAAACTTAAATGTCAGACACTTTTGAAAACCTTTTGCTAGCTGGTTGAGGAGATCGAACGTGCGTTGATGTCATCGAATTTCAAACTCCAATTTCATCGACTTGAGGTTCAATTCCTTGATAGTTGAAAATGTGAGAGACTTACCTTTGAAGAATTTTAGGTGAATGATATGATCGAGCATCACTCGATATCATCAGAAGTTGAATATCGATGATATCGAGATATGTGTCGATTCATCAATAATTCTAAGGAATTTTTCCGATAAGCTTGCTAGACAGTTTGTGTCCACATTCGACGACATCGACCATGCCTCGATATGATCGATATTTGAAAATCAATTTTATCGAGTGACCCTCGATTCGAGAAAAATAACCTGAAAAACTTGTTGGATGAATGTGTGTACAAATCCGATATCATCGAAGGGCTGTCGATATCATCGAGATTTGAATTCGGAGGATATCGAGGAGCTCTTCGATATATCAAAGATTACATGTTTTGCCTTAGCAGAATTTTAGACACAACAGACTTGATGTCATTTTTATTGAGTTTACTTCGATGGACTTGAGATTCAAATTTTGATGATATCGAACTATCTATCGATACATCGATAATTCTGTCCAGAGATCTTTGTGGTTACTAGACATCTTATGTCCTTATTTCAATAATATCGAGTGAGCTTTAAGGACATCGATAACAAGATTCGATTTCATCGAACCGTGTATCGATATATCGACAAAAGTAGAAAACTTAAAGATTTTTTAAAAGTTTTGAAAAAGTTTTCTAGCCAAAAACCTTAGGATGTTCTAACCAATTTTAAGGGTTTTAATTACCTAGTGTTTTGGGACATGGGATGTGAGGCTAAGATTTACCTATGGCGAGTTCAGGCACATATCCAGTTGAGGCAGATGCTTGATCAATCTTCTTGTGGGGCTCCTTTGTCTAGCTGTCTCAACAAACACGCCAATTGACAAACCAAGACACTTTCAGAGTTGACAAACAGAAATTAAATTGGAGGAGTTGTTAGGGACATGAAACACATCACGAAGGGTGAACTGGTGATGGGTAGAAAGAAAGAAAGTCAATGATCTAATGGATTGAATGGGTAGTCTAGTGCCATCCACAGTAGAAATAGCTTGATTTCTGTGAAGGGACGAATGCCGCAAAGATGGGATACAACACCAGTAATATGATTAGAAGCACTCAAATTGAAGAACCATGTAGAAGATAGGGATATACCTGACATACTAGCTGTAGAAAGGGCCTACACGATTTACTAGAGCATCATAGGAGTCGAAGGTGAGGAAAGACCTTCAGCAAAAATAGTAAATGCAGTATCACTAACAGAATGCTCAGAAGAAATAGCGACAGAAGTAGCAGAAAGAGCACGACTACGGCCACGACCATGACCACCACGTCCATGACCAAAAGAAAATGTATAGGCTCGTAAATGGCAGTCCTGAATACCATGACGAATCCGTCGACAGTAAGTACACCAACCTTTGCATTGAGAGATGACATGACCCACCTTGTTGTAGTCGCGACAAGTCAAAGGAGTGGAACCACTGCTTGGTGTAGTGGTGGACATAGCAAGCACCAGATCAGATGATACTGGAGTTGGGGAAGGAAGAGAGAGAACTTTCAGTTGGTTATTAATAAGTCATTAATAACCAATTCAATGAAGGAGTATGACTAAGGTTAAAGAGAGCAGCCCGTCAATGATCAAATTTTGGATGCAGCTTCATAAAAAACTGTCAAACTTGCGCACTCTCACGCATAGTTTGGAATATCTTAAAGTCATGAGGAAAAGTTGGATCCATTATAGCCATGTCTGTCTAAATTGTGACAATTTTGGAGTAAATGATTGAATATTGTCATCACCCTGAGTAAGGTTAACAAGATCTTGTTCCAAGCAGTATAATCAAGCCACATTACTCTGTTGATAAATTGTTTAGAGATGCTCCCACATTGCCTTAGTAGTGCAGTGAGGTGTGAGACCAACAACAATGGATCGATCAACTGAATTGAGAATCCAGGTAATAATCCGTCCATTTTTTATTTCCCAATCAGCTAATTTGTTGGCATCTGTGGAAATGGGGATAGTAACAGATCCATCAATTAGTCCCCACAAACCACGACCCTTGAGGAAGCTCTGAAAATGGATGGCCCATAGAGAGTAGTTGGTACCATGAAAACTATAATGTGGGGCCTCTATATGGGATGAGTCCTTGTTCATAGATCTGAAGTAATGTAAACCACGAGAAGAATCACAACAAAAGGAGGTTTTGGATGTACCTTGCATCAGAAGGATCACAACAAGTAGCAGAAGGAGATACCGAAGGGATTGCAGTTTCCGGATCTAGATCTGGCGCAATAACAAGAACAACAGGGGTTGCTGAATTTGGATCTGGCACAATAACAACAATAATAGGGGTTGCAATTTTTGGATCTAGCACAATAGTAACAGGACTGAGAGCAAAGGGGCGTGCAGAAGGGCTGAGGGAGCAGCAAGAGCGGTCGGACGATGGAGAAGGGGCGAGTAGACGAGCAACATGGGTAGTCGGACATCACAGGGGTGGTCAGATGCAGAGTAGGGTGGCTAGATGCAGCAGAAATGGCCGGACTGGCTGTGTGACGCTGCATGGGCGGTCGGATCTGTTAAGAGGCGATGCTGGTGATGAAGGGGGTACCGAATTTAGATCAATAGGGCTCTGATACCATGAAAATAATGAAAACAGAGAGAAGCCAAAAGGTTTTCTGTATTTGAGACAACCTTAAGGGGTTGAATATATTGAGATTACAGTCATCTATACAAAGAAAATAATAAAATCAAAATCCTCTACCTATGGAAATGAGCTATACAAGGTATACTAGCTATACAAGGTATACAAGGTATATGGCCTGTCTAACAATATATGTAAACCACATGTGTGCCAGATGAAACAACACCTTTTAAGAGGTAGAAAACATGTACATTAGTCTAGCCTGGAAACAGAAGCTAAGGCATGCATTAAAAGTACTTTCTAAGACTAAAAATTAGTTGAGGACATTAAAAAATCAAACAACATGGCTTATGATAGCACTTCTACAATTCAGTGCTGGAGAGTCCACTTCTCTCTTTGCTAGAAATGATTCAAGGGCATGCCTAGAAACAACATGTCCAAAAGATGATGGTTTTTGCAGCACATCCTTGAGAAGGGAGGGTCTGAATAATTTTATTTCTCGTGCATGCAACCCTAGCCAATCCCATCGATCAAAGATGCATTATAATCATACAAGGAAATTCAAAACTATCTAGAGGAGAACCTTAGAAGAATGCCAGTCAAATACATTAAAAAGGTTCTTAAAAGAAACAACAAAGTTGTCTCCTATTTTCGTCAACCAAGGCCTGACAATAGCAGATGTGGAATTATGTCATCCATATCATGTGTATAGGGCTGAGAAGTCATAGAAACTTATTGCTAGTTCACTTCAGCTCCTGCTTGGGTACAATGTAAAATTTAAAATCAATTTTAGGCCCTGTACTGAAAAAAAATATATTTCAAAGTGAAGTCATCATCCTTTAATTTGTTGACTTGTTCCTGTGGAAAGCAAGAAAATTCAATTTCAAGCACTATGGATGGAGGCAACTATACAGATGCTTCTCCTTCCCCCTCCAATGTGCCTCTAAAATAAGAAACATCTGATAATGCTCATTCTTCTTATCAGTTTTCACTGCTGATGCACCGGTTGCCTGCAACAAACAATGCAATCTCCCTTCATCATAATGACGCGGACACTATAAGAAACATCGAAGTAAATGCTCTAAGCATTGGCACAACTACATCACATAGAGAAGTAGATGGTGACATGCTAAGTGGGTGCAAGTTAGAAAATGATTCTTCAGAGGGAATGGAAAGCACAAAATGTCAGTATCTTAGCACTCATGAACCAAAAGCTCAACCAAGCTATTTCTCAAAGACCCTAAAACTTAAAAGATTTTTTATGTTCATCTGATGCTTCTTACACAATTTGTTTAAGGATCCAGCCAAATCACAAACTTGAATTCTCTATTCCCAGAAAGGCATGCTTCTATTGAACCATATTTCTGCATGGATGATCCTTACATTCTCTGCTCTAGTTCAAATACACATATAATGCGCAGCAACACGTCTGTAAAATGATGGTTGACCAAGCAAAGAATCCAGGGTTAGCGCGAAGCTACATTGTTAGAGATCACCCAGATTTCCAGTTATGAAGGGTTAGCTGCATAAGATGTTGAATGAAAGAAAATTTCGGTGGGTTGCTTGGATCCTACCCTGTTCTACTGCTAAGTTGGATAAGCATCACCATCTATGAAGGGAGGAGGATTGTGCAGATGTATTTGAATGGATCACAGCTACGTGTAAAAGATTAGTTGACATGGTTGTATCATCTTCAATTGAACCATATAATGAAAACTAATTGACACCCAAAAAATAATAAATAAATAAATAAATAATTATAGAAGTCTAGCCCAAGCGTCAATGAGCTATATTCCTACTAACAACATGCTTATTAGGAACACAAACAATAAAATAGGAACCACACTCACAGAGTCTTGCCCATTTGCCTGATTTTCATGTACATATATCTATCAACCATTCCATCAAACACAATGCATGCACTCCCTATTACCTTGTTCTTCATGTACATATCAACCAATCTGACAGCTACAAATGGGTTTGAGCTAAGCCCAGACTTCACTGCCACACCAGAAAAAATCCTTAGCATGGACATATAAACATTAGATTATCGCCACTTCTTTTACAAGTGTAGGCAACTCCTCTGACAAAATCTATTTAGTTCTTCCCACACTCTCACCTACTCTCTCATCTAGAAGCAAAAATTTTAAGACAAAATCTTTCAAAATGCAAGAAACATCAAAATCAATTTTCAAATATAGATAAAAATCCAGACCTTGAAATATTGCAAAGACAGGACATTAATGACTTGAGATCATTTAATTTAGGCCTAATTTCATTGAAGATGCCTTGAACAACATCTGAATGTGAATTATATCGCTAAGAGCCTATGGCCCAGATCTGCAAAACCTAGGTTCGTGCATTGTTTATGGAGATCAGATGTGAGATCCAGAGCTTTGAAGAAATCTTCCTTCCTCTGGAGTTTCTCAACATGAGAGCATTGAAGAGAGGAAGAGGGGTAGAGAGGTTAGAGCAGTGGCGCAGATGAATGATGTCTCCATTTCACTCCATTTATCTTTTCTTCTTTTCCTTTAAAAACCCTTAAAAGAAGAATGTCGAGGGACGCAGTCCTACCCCACCATCTCCAGTTGTGCTTACTGTGGTGTGGTCCACTTGAGCCTTAGATATTTTTCAGTTTTGGGCTTCTCCCCTAAAATGATAAAAAAAAAATGGATGAACAGTGTGGATGGGACCCATACATTATGGTGGCCACTTAAAATTCCAACTTGTTTTCCATGTTTCAATTTAAAATTTAGAAAGGCTTTAGCCAGTGCCCAAACTAAACACTTGCCCGTTCCAATTTTGCATTTTTGGTGTAGTGCAATCAAAGATTATTCGAACTGAATCATGCTTATTCTAACTTAACGGAAGCCTAAATATGAAATTCATCGAAATTCAATCCCATTTCTATTCATGTACATTTAGAGGTTGTAAAAGACCAGAGGGATTTTGATGACCAATCTTTACTTGATGACAACTATTGAGTGTGAAATATTGTATATTTTCCCCTTGTTATGCATTAGTTTTATATGCATAGATGTGTTTAATTAATCTAATTACATATGTTTTGCTAGAAGAGGTGATTTGGAGAGCTAAGATAAAAAGAATGCTTAAATATAATATTTAAAGCTTGAAGAATGACCAAGTGAAGATTTGGAGATTTACAGGTATTTAATGAATAATTTGAGTACTAAAATCCAAGAAAACTAAGTACAAAATAGTGAGAAAATGCTAAAAAAATCATGTAGTACATCAACATAAATAACAAATTATTTGACCCCACCTAAAGTTGGTTCGATCCAACCAAATGTGCACAAGAACAATCCAGTAAGAAGATATGATTTTTGGAAGAAATTCGGCTCGACATTTAGGTGTAACTGAAGTGATGTTTGGTGCCACTGAAAGAGAGTTTGGTGTGACCTAAGTAAGATAGAGACTTCAAATCAGTTTTAGTGAAATTTGGCTGAAACCGAGAAACTAATTCTGTGCGAACAGAGGTATTTTCGACTGTAACTGAAGGATGTCATTGGTGTGATCGAAGCATAAAATAAGTGTGTAAAATTAATGTTGGTTCCAAGTCGTTATGAATTTTTTCTATATAAAGGGGTGATTCTAGCTTTCCTAAACACGAATTAGGGTTGAAGAGAAGAGAAAGTAGTTACAGAGCTTTTACGGAGTCCTCATTCTTCTCCATTGCTTTCGTTCTTCTTCAGTTTTTTATGTTTTTATTCTGAGTTTTATTAAATCATGTCTATGGTTGGATAAATCTCTTAGCTAAGGCTAAGATGTGAATCTTATAGTTATTTTTATTATTTTAATTTACTTTGATTCATGTTATTGATTTAAATATTGAACAATTGATTGATATTGGTTTGAATGAAGATATATTTTTAGTTTACTTTGATCCATTGTCGACTCTGAGTACATTGGATGCTTAGGAAAGCTGGAAGTAATTGCTTATTTATTTTATAAGGGATTGATATGTACAATCCATTGATCTATCGTAGACTAACGGCCTATTTGTTAATGCTGAAAATTTTCACTTAATTCAAAATCTTAAAAGCCCTCGATGTTTAATGGTGTTTGTTAACGCCGAATGAGGAATGCGCTTCATCATTTTCTGCTAAAATATTTTGATGAATAGGGTTTAACTTAATGGTGAATCTAGACAGCGAACAAATATTATGTGTTACACCCACACCATCCATTAACTTTTTTATATCATTCTAAAGCATTATCCCAAAATATATGCACATCCAAAGTTCAAGTCGACCACACCACCGAAAATGGTGGGAATAGAATAAGTACCATTAAAACCATCCTGAGGTCCACTATGAGGTTATTTGCCATCTGACCTCTTCATAAGGTTACATAGACCTGGATAAAGAGAAAACACAAAAATCAACTTGATTAAAGCCTTCTGTGGCCCTAAGAAGGATTCAATGGTATGCACCTAATTTCCATTGTTCCTTGTAGTTTAGCCCACTTAAGCCTTATATTTGCCTCGTTTATATCTTATTTTTTAAAATGATATGAAAAATGGATGAATGGTGTGGATAATACACACACACACACACACACACACACACACACACACACACACACATATCATGGTAGGCCCCAAAAAGCCCCTAAATATCCATCCCATGGTAAGTAGTGGCAGGGCGCTACATAATCGCCAGATTTGGGGATGCCGATTCTTCGCATCAGCCTTTTACGGGAAATTCTTAAGCTGGAAACCTAGGCGGGGCTCACTGTGATGTTTATGATAAATCTAATCTTATGAATGATAGGAAGCTGACACCCACACTGATTTTGTGTGGTTTTTTTTTTATGATAGAGGTGATTTGACTGATTTAGATTGATGATGCAATAGATGAGTTACAATTAGCCACTTAACATAAAATCTTATAGTCTGTTAGAACCTAAAGAATTCGTAAAGCTAGAGAATCTGAAGATTCTCTTGCTTTAAATTGAATCTTGATCTGCAATTTGAGATTATGAGAAAGGTACCTCAATTACAAAGAGGGAAGGTGTTAAGCACCTTCTTTGCCCGTATAGGTGTACAGGCTTTACTTCGTGTGGTAAGATATTCTTAAGGGATAGAATGATAAGATCAAATAGGATTAGGCAGACTTGAATTTCTAATATGGCAGGATCCGATAATCTGGCAAGCCACAAAGCATACGTTCGAGAATGTCTAGAGGAATTTTAAATAGATGATGATGATGATGGAGAATGACTGGATTACCATGAATTTCTGATGTGATAGTATCCAAGATTCTGGCGAGTCATAGAGCATATGTTTAATGGTGATCTAAAGGAGCAAGGGGGTTGAGAATGGAAATAATGATGCAATTAATAGACTATGAATGCTAGTGATGATTGTATGATCTTTGACTTGCACTTGAAAAGACTTGGATGCACTATGACCGGGTTTAGCTTAAGTGGACGTGAGAAGCTAAGGGATGGGTGAAGAGGCTAGAAGGATAGGAGCTTGAAGGTTCAAGCACTCCTCACTCACACTTACTCTCTCTCTCTCTCTCTAGTGATCTTGATTATTTTCCTCTCGATTGATTGTGGTTGTGCCTTGGAAATGAAAAGAAGTGAAAGCTATTTATAACCTTTTGGGATGTCATTTTGATAATTCTAAGGACCATGGAGGGTGAATGATGATGTGACGGCTTGTGATTGGTTGAGGAGAGGGTAATGCCACGTGGTGCTCTCTTATAAGTCCTCGGGCTTGGTAGGATGGTAAATAAAGTAAATTATGGGGGTAAGTTTATGGAAGAATTGACGTTTGGGAGGGAGGAACAACTATAGCTCAAAGGGATACATCTGTCGAGGTTGGGTGGGAATTGGATTACTGTTGGCGGTATTCTGACTTTTGCTCAGCCGCCGTAAACTCTGAACTGCAGCTGGTAGGCTTTATTTTGGGTTTTGGGTATGGGCTTTTGGGCTTTTTTGGGTTTTTTTAGGCTTTTTGGGCTCTTTTGGGCTTTACATTTTTTTGGATTCGAAGATGTTTTGGTTAGGGCTCAGAATTGGTTCGAAAATGGTTCAGAAATGGGTAATAGGGTGACCTAGGTTTGGTTTGGTTGCGGTTTGGGGTAGGGTGTGGGGTTTAAGTTCAGTTCCTAAGGATCATCCTTACCTTATCAAGTTGCTAACTTAAGTGGGGTGTCTACAGATGTCCATCTTTGGTAGAGGTTGAATGCAACCGAATGTCAAACCGAGTGGAAACCCCACCCTTTTAGTCATAAAAGATTGTATTTTAGATCTGTCGCCTACTATAGCATTGTAGTTTTCTTACTATTTGGAAAAGTGATAACTCACACATATCATTAGGGTTTGAGGAAAATGTTCTGATTGTCCCTATGTTTTTGAGGCATTACAGGCCATGAGTCACAACCTTTTTGCATTGGATTAATAATAGCATTGGAGGATAAGTTTGAAAAGTAGGGCCCCTGCGCTTTTGCGGCATTACGAGGATTCCCGTACTATTTGATCTTTGTTGGTCCTTTGCTATGTAATCACCCTAAGAGTACTTATTTTGTTTGATCATCAAAGTCGTTAGCTGCTCTGCGCGTTTTGCGGCCTTACGGGGAACTCACTACACCAACTTGGACTCGATCAGACTTCCCAAGCATCTTGGACTAGGTATATGTGGGTGACTTCTTTCCATGTAGTCTTCTGATTTCAATACATTGGTTACAACAAATTTTCTCCACTCTTTTGAATTGGTTACTTTAACTAGAGACGGACCAAGATTGTCATCATTTGCATTTCATTCTTGTATGACTATTCTAGTATCAAGAATTAGGTCAATCGTACTTGTATCGCATACGGATCTAATTATCTCTTAGGGAAACCCGAAGAGGTCAAATCTTATTTTATTATTTGTGTTGGATGTTACTGGGAAATACAGGAGATCTCTCAGTATTTTACATGTCGAGCGCTAATTTTTGAAATTTTATTTTTTAAAATTTTTTTAATTTTAACTATCCTCTGAGGGGATACACTCCTTGGGGATTTTATTGTAAAATTTTTGAGATTTTACACAAATGTCCCACCCAAGTTTCTAAATCAAACTGATTTTTATTATATATATATATATATATATATATATATATATATATATATATATATATATATATATATATATATATATATATATATATATTGGAATTTTCTACAATTTCTCAACATTCTCAATTTCTCACGAGATATTCCTTTTCTTCTTCTTTCTCATGGGAATCTCTTCTTTTCTTTCTTTCTCTTCCATTGTCCACTGGACCCAATCATTTTTCAGATCTTCCCATCACTTCAAAGGATACAGGCGTGCAGGGCTGTGTGTTGGGTAGGGAGTGGTAGTCCGACTACCACGTGCGGTAGTTGGATTACCGGCCCACGCCCATTTGTCCATTGGTTTGAGATGGGCACTGGTCCGAAGATGAGCCTTTGCCCTCCTATTTGTTCTTCCTATTTTTTTCTTCTAGTGACACTATTGTTGTCTCTTGCAAGCTCTTTCTTCTTCCTCAATTCCTTGCTCCCTCAATCTTTTCAGGTGGTAATCCTTTTACAACTCCTTTCTCTCGGTGGACCTTGACATTCTGTGTTCATGGATTCTTTGGATTTTACCTCTTTACGGCCACTGTTCTTCCCTTTTAATGTGAATCTTTTTTGGAATAGTGATCAAAATCCTAGCCTCTTGCTGGAAAGACATTCTTTAACCATGGATCTCCTTTTCTCAAGTTCTAGGCCCATTTGCCCTTTGGGCATGTAATTTTGTTTTTTTTATTAGAGTGGGGTGTGACAAGAAAAGTGCCCCATTCTTTAATTGTGCATGAGGATGTTTTTTTTTTTTTTGTGTTTTCATTTTTTTTTTTTGTTTTTGAAAGAAGGTCCAAGCCTTACACATCATGAAACGGTGGACTACTAGAACGTAATCCTTTGGATGCCTTGCTCCTAACTTGATTTGATGGGTCGGATTGATGATTCATGGCCCACTTGGATCCTCAAATTTTGTGGATTTTAATGGTGGGCCATTATTTTGGAGTGGGCCCCACTTTCTTCCTTGACATGATTTTAGTCTTAGGTGTGGATTTTGAATTGAAGGATTTTTCTAGGTGGGCCTTGAAATGATTTGGTGAGTTTGGACCATGGGCCTTGGGCCTTGTAATGGACTTGGACCAT
Organism: Magnolia sinica; assembly: GCF_029962835.1. NCBI lineage: Eukaryota > Viridiplantae > Streptophyta > Magnoliopsida > Magnoliales > Magnoliaceae > Magnolia > Magnolia sinica. The sequence continues at coordinate 59,620,390 of NC_080579.1, forward strand.
GGGCCTTGGAATGGGCTTGGACAATGGGCCTTGGAATGGGCTTAGAAAATGGGCCTTGGGCTTAGAATGGGCTTTAAGTAAATCATGTCAATGAGCATTCAAGGGGACCATTCATGATGTGTCTTCCTCTTTTTTGGAATGGTTGAACCATTTATGAAGGTAGGGGTGGGTACTTACCTGTGAATGTCGACCTTGCAACATGCCTCGTCGTGGTCGAAGTAAAGCTAGGCCTTTTATGATGTCGGTTGATCCTTGTTACGTACCTCGAGAGGTTAACATCTCTCTGATGTGGCTCGAGAGGGAGGTGCTCCTACTGTCTTGATGGGACATGGGGTCCGCAACCACTGGCCAGATTAGTTTATGGATCACCAGTCATTATTCTTTCAGGTGTTGGAGCATACTCCACTCTGTCTTATTGAAAGTTCATCTGAGTAAGATGAATATGGCACTCTTATCGGTGTTGACTGAGCGATGGCGTGCTGAGACTCATACGTTTCATCTTCCCTTTGGAGAATGGGGAATTAACCCCTGTGACATCTTTATCCAACTTGGTCTTAGATATGAGGGGGTCTATTCTGGTTTCATCCTTCGGAGCTTTTGCTTGACCGACTTCATCTCGGGTTTTATTGGCAGGTGATGTACTACCAGCTCTTCATCAAATTCACGCATGTCTTCATAGGAGAACGCAAAGTTGGACAATCTTGGCTTCAAAAATTCTATCATACTCTGCTTGTATTGTTGAGGCAAGGATTTGCCGATGCGCACTTCTCTAGGGAGTTCCTGTGATACCAAGTTCACAATTTCGAAATCGTCTGCAATGACATTGGCCTTTGTTTCGAACTTTTTGAGGGAATCCTCTAGTTCGAGAGTTGGGTCATCACTGTTCTCATCATGGGCTTCATCCAAACCCATGAGTTCAAAGTCCAACTCTAGATCAAAATCATATGAGTTGACTTTGAACTCTGGTGTTGTAATCGATATGTTTGGCACATTGTTGTTTGTCAGTTTTGAAAGGTTTTCTACTGTTTTTTTAAGAGTTTCTGATTTTTTTGGATTTTGACAAATATCTAATTTTTTTGGTATTTTTGAAATATATAATGTTTTTGAAATTTGGGGATTTTCTAATTTATTTTAAAAAATTTTGCTCCAAGGGACCCAGAACAAGATGGTGTTGCAAACTATGATTGATCTTGACCTAGTTCGAGGTGCCAATTGCTATTTACACTAGCATTTTTTTTAGATCGGCACCCTTGGTTGGCTTACCGACCTATTCGATTTTCAGGGGAATGACTGACTAGTTTCGTTCCTGTCTCCTTTTGCTTTTGTTGGCATGATCCAACAACATTGGTGGGTCATCTGATCCAATGACGATGATGTCTGCTGTACTAGGTTCAAAATCTGTGTCAGACCCATTTTCTTCGCTCAGAAGTTAGAGCTCTTCTGGCTCCTCCAATCCACTTTCCTGTGGAATCTTGACATCCGTCCAGTCAAGGGAAGGCCACTTCCCTTTTTCGGTCCAATGGATGGGCTGCTTTTGCCCCTTGCTGCTCTCAGTAGCTGGTGAGAGGCTCTCTCCTTGGCTGATGATGGGTATGAATGACTCCCTGTCCTTGTTTATTGGTTCTGCAGAGGGCACTTCTTTCCCTTGGTTACAGTCTTTTGCGGGTGATCCCGCTCTCATGCCCTTGGTTTTATCTAACGGGTCAGGTGGTTTTGCCCCTTGCATTGGATGCTCTTTTGGAGCTCTGATGATTTTATCCCATCAAATTGATGATCAAATTGATTCTTGATTATCATTTTCTGATAAATTCAACCCCTGGAATTGCTCCTCCAGGGTAGACACCTTGTCCCCACAAACCATCCCGGATTTGACAAACTGGATAGGTGTGTATTTAACATGGCTTGTCTTACCATTATACCTTTTCCATGGAATTCAGTATGGTAGTTAAGGATTTGACACTCAACGGGAGGGATGACATATTCTGGAGTGAGTGGATAGGGATTGGTGATGGAATTCACGGTTTCAAATTCAAAACTATATAATGGTATGTCACCCTCCGCATGTTGGATATCAATTACCAGGACATCAAGTTCTGGGGCAGCGATCGTTGTTGGCAAGATGATCTCAGGCTCAGCCAGTACAAAGATGACTCTATTCTCGGAAGGAAATTTAATCCTTTGGTAGAGAGTTGATGGGATGGCCCCAATGGCATGGAGCTAGGGTCGTCCCAACAGGAGGTTAAATGAGGTAGAGATATTAAGGACTTGAAAAGTGATAGTTAATACATCTAGTCCGATTTGTATCTCTATGTCTATTTCTACCTCTACTTGCCTCTGGGAATTGTGAAAGGCTCTGATGCTCATGTTACTAGGTCTGAAGGAGGATGATTCGATCCTAAGATGATTGATAGTCCTCATGAGGCAGACGCTCAGCTTGATCCATTATCAATGAGGACCAGAGGGACCTTAAGATCCCTATAAAGGACAACTATATTGAGCGAGTGCCCATGTTTGCGACCTTCTGGTGGCAATTCGTCATTGGTAAATGTAATTACTTGTGGTATGAGGAGCTGCCCTATCATGTGCACAATCATTTCGGGTGGTACATTTGGGGAGATGTGTGCATGTTCAAGGTCTTTCCAAATATTTCTTGGTGCGACCTTGATGTACACAACAATTCCTAAATGGAGATTTGTGCAAGAATGGCTTTAAGTTGAGCTATTACATCATAGGCGGCTTCGGTCTTATTAGAAGTTTCTAACAGAGCTCATTCGGGTTCATTTTGATTCTGATTGTCTCTCCGAAAGCGCCTGTCATTGAGTTTCATGTTTCTAACCTTAGCACACTTAGGGTAATGCCATGGGACTTCTTTTGTGCTATAGGAGGGAGTTATCCTTCCTTCCAGAAATACCTGATTTTAAGATGGTGGTAGTGTTGATGATTTTAGCATGTTCTATGGTGGGCACGGTGACCTTCCTTGGAGCATAACCAAATTTCCCTTGGGGTTCGGTTGTTCCATGATAGGACTTTCCACCCTTCTTTAGGGTGTGTTTTGTGGGGGAGGAGTCCTTCTGCATGTGCCAATTGATGGGGTAAGAGAAGAAAACCTAGAGATTGTTCCTAGGTAAGAGGTGCCCCTTACAGGATCAGCAGAGCTTGGATTGGGGGTCCCCCTCACGGGATGAAGGGTTCAGAGTTTGACCTGGTTGAGCTTTCCCTGTGAAGTACATAATTTGATGCTGAGGATGCCCCTTGGAGAACGAGAGGTTCTGTTGCTGGTGTTACTTCTAGTAATACTTGAGGGCCAAGTGGGGGTCTCGTTTATACTCGCATGGCCAATTTACCAGGTCAAACACGATTACATGAATGGATTGATAAGGAGCGAAGTATAAAGGATGTTGATGGTAGAGGTGCCTGACGATCTAGGCCCTGTTTGATGTGATGGCAAGGGATTTTGGATAATGTTTGCCTGAGCTATAGCGTTGGCCTAAGGGGTGATCATAATCTTCTTACTTTCAATCAAATCTTGGACCGTATGCTTCAAAACAAAGTAGTGGTTAGTAGGATGGCCTCGAGATTGATGATAGGCACAATACTCAATTTCATTGTAGTTGGGTGGTAGTGGGTTTGGTGGAGGCCGAGGTTGGAGTGGTGTGGGAAGTTTCTTTTGCACTAATATTGTCATGATCTGACTGTATGTTTGTGCTAATGGAGTGAACTTCCTAGCAAACATTGCTTGTTTATTCTAATATAAGTACTGTGTATTCCCCCTTGGCTATTGTTGTTATTGTTGGGGTGGCTATGACTGATATCCCTGTTGAGGTTGTTGTGGATGGTACTGCTGGTTTTAGTGTTACTCTTGTTGAGGAGGATATTGGTTACCTCGAGTAGCTACTACGATATTATACACTTCTATGAAGTATTGTACAGAAGCATTGTCGTTTCCATTCTCATATCTGATGGCTTTCTCTTAGGTTTTATTTCTCTTGATTAAAGTGGCCTGATGTGGCCACGGGGAGATGGTTCCGGCTCTTATCTCGACCTCTACCTATTCTCCGGCATGGATGAGCTGGGAAAAGATCACGTATGGGTGCGAGATCAAGTATCCAGATATATTTGAATTTGCCGAATGGACGATCATGGAAATTTGTTCCTCATCGTCAACGGGGTTTCTCATCCTAGCAGCCATGGCCCGCCAATGTCCCACATATGCAAACAATGATTCATCATTTTTTTTTCTCAAGGTAGCCAAGTCTGGTCTTCTTAGAGCCATGTTCAATTTGTAAGAAAATTGATTAATGAAGGCCTAGGAAAATTGTTCCCAAGTCCTAATCTGATGGCTATCAAGTGATGTATACCAATCCAAAGCATCACCCTTAAGGGATTTCTGAAAAAGCCATATCAATGCTACATCATTTCTTGGAGTCGCATTGAGTTCCCCACAAAATGCTTTTAAATGTGCTGTGGGGCACCCATTGCCATTGTATCTTTTGAACTTTGGTACCTTGAAGTTTTGAGGTACCCTAACATCTGGAAAGGGACATAAGTCCCTGAATTTGGTGGATGGATGATCCACTCCTTGCTACCTTTGTAGCTGATTTTGCATCAATTGGAGCTGTTCACGTAGCTCATCAATCTCTGATCGGTTTCTTTGAGAGTATTTGCCCCTTGCTACATTGCTTGGGCTGCTTCTTCATCATAAGGGTCCATTTCATTAACCCTGTGATTTGTATGAATGGGGGGTTGTTGAAAAGAGGATGGGTTCTTGGTTGTGGGAAGTAGTTGGAATTGAACGTCGTTCCCTTTTTGGGGAGGGTGTCAGATTCAGAAATGGCTCCCACCTAGGGTATCTGCCAAATCCTGACTGTGACTCCCGTTAGGGGAAGTATGTTGGACTCAAAATTGGCCCCCTTCATGGGCATCTACTAATTCTTGTCCATGGCTTCTATTAGGGGGAGCTTGTGCTGTGATCCGATTAAGGTTCCTGTTTTCAGGGAGATGTGCTGAAAAATGTGTTGGAAGATGCGCTGGAAGATGTGTGGGAATGTTGTTCCCATTTGTGGGAAGATGTTGAGGATCTTGTGTTGATTCAATAGGGAAAGATAAAACTAGATTTTCTACTAGAGGAAGAGAAAAAGGCAGGGGGAAGCTGTGGGATTGAACTGTTTAAAGCACTGGGCTATGGTGCTTACATGCTCAGTATGATTCTTGGTACCAGGCGAAGTAGTAGTTCTTGCATTACCTTGAGGTTTTAAGCCATCTCATTCATGGTTACAGTAGATGATGAATCTGTGGGATTTACTGGAGGTGTTGGCTCTGGTGCTTCAGGAGCTGGTAAGGCTATCGGTTCTTCTTCTTGACTAGCCATTGCTACGCGAGATCAGGTAATCATAGCGAAAGTTGATGCTTTTAAATGTGAGCCAAAGATCGATTTTTTTTTAAAGGAGAATGCAAATGTTTGAAGAATATCCCTTAAAATTGGATGATCACACTTTTTCGAGTTAGGTCTCAACTAGTGCGAGCTAGCAAGTTCCCAGTGGAGTCACCATTCTATAATGCTGGAAAGCAAGCGCCCACACTGATTTCGTGTGGTTTTTTATGATGGGGTGATTTGATTGATTTGGATTGATGATGCAATAGATTTGGAATCGCCACTAGCCACTTAACTCAAAATCTCACAGTCGGCTCGAATCCGAAGATTCCCTTGCTTTAAATTGACTCCTAATCTGTAATTTGAGATTCTAAGGGACCTCGGTTATAAAGAGGGAAGGTGTTAAGCATCCTCTCTGTCCATACAGGTGTAAGGTCTCTACGTCGTGTGGTAAAATATTCTTAAGGGATAGAATGACAAGATGAAATAGGACTAGGCAGACTTAAATTTCTGATGGCAGGATCCGGCAATCCGACAATCTGGCAAGCCACAAAGCATACGTTCAAGAATGTCTAGAGGAATTTTAAATGGAAGATGATGATGATGATGGAGAATGGACTAGACTACCATGAATTTTTTATGTGATAGGATCCAGGATTCCGGCAAGTCACAGAGCATACGTTCAATGGCGATCTAAAGGAGCAGGGGGTTAAGAAGGGAAATAATGATGCGATTGATAGACTATGAATAGTAGTGATGATTGTATAATCTTTGACTTGTGCTTAAAAAGACTTGGATGCACTATGATTGGGTTTAGCTTAAGTGGATGTGAGAATCTAAGGGATGGGTGAAGAGGTTAGAAGGATAAGGGCTTAAAGGTTCAAGCACTCCTTACTCTCACTTGCTCTTTATCTCTCTCTCTCTCTCTCTCTCTTGTGATCTTGATTATTTTCCTCTTAATTGATTGTGGTTGTTCCTTGGAAATGAAGAGAAGTGAAGGCTATTTATAGCCTTTGGGGTGACATTTTGGTAATTCTAAGGACCTTTGAGGGTAAATGATGATGTGGCAGCTTATGATTGGTTGAGTAGTGTGAGGCTTGTGTCCTAGTGACCATTCCATTCTTTAGGATCTTGCAGCCCTCCCGATTGAATTCGAGCGACCCACAACCTGTAGATAGCATTTGCAAGCAACCTTAAGTCGCATCCTGTTAACCCGAGTCGACTCAACCTGAGACCTATACCATTGCGACCACATCGTCACTGCATTTCCAATGCCGAGTCTCGTGTGCCAATATGACATTTAGATTGTAAGATGTGGCCCACACTCTATTCTGGCCTTGGACAGCGCTGTGCGGGACCCAACCATTTCCTGATAGCACCATTCCCTGGGACTATCATGAGGGTAATGTCATCACCCCATGCTTGTTAGGTGATGATGGCCTCTCTTCCCCATGAGTCATCATTACCTTACACCTCTTACAAATCATGATTATAATGTAATCATTTCCTCCCTACATCTCCCTTTCTCACCCTTTCTTCCACATTTCTCATCCTCCATTACAACAAGAGAGCTTGGACGTCCCAACCCATCTCCAAAATCCAGCCCTCTTCATAGCACATTCCCCACCAATTCAACCCTTAGATCAACATCTCCACCATTAAAAGAGCTTCATAGGAGCATTGGAGCATAATAGAAGAAGAAGAAAGCAAGGTGGGTGTTTCGTTAGGATAAATTTATTTATTTTTGTGCATGGGACAAGTGGGACCCACCAATTAATGGTTGAGATCCCATCTTGGTCCCTAGCTATGGCTAATGGCCCACCAAATTTGTATGCATGTACCATGAAGGGGCCATTCTCCATGGACCCCATCATGTTGTTTTTCTTTGAGATCTAGCATGTATAGAGGCCATTTAGGCCCTAATTTATGATGGGAAGGAAATCTTCACCCTTAAATTTTTTTTTTGTTTATGGGCTCACACGTGGATGGGACACATCTTGATGTATGTTGTAGATCCTAGAGGGTCTCATAGTGGCGGAGCCCCTCCATCACACGTCTCTCTCCCTCCCTCTCTCTCTCTCTCTTTCTCACTTTTTTTTAATGGTGATGATGATGTGTGGCCCACCTGATGTGCATAGTACATCCAGACCATCCAGGGCCAGCAGGCCCACCGTGATGCATTTTATCCATGCTGGCTGTCCAGTAAGGCCACCTTGTTGTTCGTCTGGATAGGCCTAGAGGAAGGAAAACGTAAATATCAGTTTGATTCAACTGGTGGGCCACACTTATGTGGACCTCACCCTGATGTATTATATCCACACCGTCCATCCTGCTTTCTAGATCATTTTAGGCATGACTGGATGGGCAAGGCTAGTGGTCCAGCTGCTGTCCAACAAGCCTCGATGCAGGGAAACACAAATATCAGCCCGTATCTAGAGCTGGTGGGCCACACTGATGTGGACCCCACCTGATATATGCGTTTCATCCATTTTGTCCACTGTCCATCAAGGGAAAGTGGAGCCCACATGATGTATGTGTTTTATCCACGATGGCCTAGGCCCACCATGATGTACATGCTGTGCACATCATCCAGTCCCTAGACGGAGGGACCCATATGATATAAGTGTTTCATCCACACCATCTAGGCCCTGGACGGTGGGTCCCCATGTGATGTATGTGTTTCATCCTCACTGTCCAATGAGGGATGGTGGGGCCAACCATGTATGTGTTGTATACACAACATCCATCCATGGGACGACCATAATATGTGTTATATACAGGTCATCCATTCATGGGCCCACCTTGCTGTAAGTGTTTCATCCATGTCATTTAATGGTACTAGGCCCACTGTGATGTATTTTACCCACACTCCCCAGCAGATGTGGACCCCACCGTGATCCCACCTGCTGCACATGTGCGGCCCATCTGTTGTACGTGTGAAGCCCACCTGCTGTATGAGCAGGGCCCACCTGTTGCATGTGCAGGGCCACCTTACTGTATGTACATGCTGCCCATCTGTTTTTTTGGACCATGGGCTGCCCCAATCAGGCCCAATATGTATGTGTGAGGCCCAGTGTTGTGTGTGAGACCCACCTGATGTATATGAGGCCCTTGTGTGAGGCCTAATGTTATGTGTATGAGGCCCATTGTGATGTACATGAGGCCCTTGTATGAGGCCCTTGTGTGAGGCCCAATGTTATGTGTATGAGGCCCATTGTGATGTACATGAGGCCCTTATATGAGGCCCATTGTGATGTGCATGAAGCCATTGTGTGAGGCCCATTGTAATGTGTATGAGGCCCATGTGATGAGTCCCAATATGACGTATGTGAGGCCCATGTGATGAGGCCCAATTGTGAAGTGAGATTCCACCATGATGTATGTGATGATGTTTATGATGCCCATCCATTTTCTTAGTTAGTATAAAGGCCATGGACCCCATTATATGATAGGTTTTAAATGGGCCACACCTTGGGAGCAATGGTGGTTAAATGTCCACATTGTAATCCTCCCTAAGGCTCGTTGACTAGGCCCATTCTCATCTCCTCTTAGTGGGCTAACCCAAATTGTTGGGCCCTTATTATTATTAGTATGACCCATCTCACTTGGACCCCCATTATTGTTGGTGTTTTCACCATGCCTTAGCCATAAAGCCAATCTTGTGTTTATTGGGCCCCATCGGAAGCCCAATTTATTATGGGATGGAGCGGGTGTGGAAGCCCATCCTTTATTCTCAGGCCCATACTTGGTAGGAGTAGGCCATTTAGGTCCATCCTTATTATGAGAAGAGTACATCATCACCGTAGATAGAAGGATCTGTGATATCAGATTTGGTATATCCACCTTTGAGGACACACGGAGTATGTGCTTAGTATATCACCATGATTCATGCCCATGCGCATCATATGTATGCTTGATATGAGGAGTGATTGATCATATCATATGTCATTGGACGAATTATTATGGGACTCCTTGATAGGAGGAGTTGCCCATATGAGCACGCAATATGCGTAGGATTATTGCATGACTGATTAGTGTGATTCATGCATCTCACATTTGTGTGACATGATTACTGTACGCCCTACCGACATCAGGACTATAGCCTCCACAGGCATATCGTGGATGGTAGGATTGGACACTGAAAATCTTTTCTATACATGGGGCGCGATAAATGTTCTTGGGTGAAATTCCCTAAACCCTTATGGTACCAGGAGGTTCCTCCAATGTCTAGAATGAGTGGATATATCAACGCCAAGTACCGAATACCAGGAGATAGCGCTTCTCACTGTGTCGTGGTCAGTTGGAAGGGGGTGTGGCCTTACCTGCCCGAGGGAGTAGGCAATGCTAGCTGAGTCTGACCCAGCTTGAGGAATGGGTTCGCTATCGATGAGCTGGGCCGATATTCGTAGGTGGATAGTGAGTCTCTTTCACGTACCTAGTTGTGCGCTTGATGGGGCTATAGTTGGTGTAGAGTGTAATAGACCACAATGATATTTCAGAGATGAACTGTACTGATATGTGGATCCAGATGAGGACTAGTGTGCTTGTGTTGCATCTTGCATATGACAAGTGGCTATGCAGGCCTTACATAGCATAGCCTTGGTATGGCTGACATCATTCATGCCTTGCATCGTATAGCCTTGGTATAGCTGACAGCATTCATACCTTGCATCGCATAGCCTTGGTACGGCTGGTAGTATTCATGGACTTGCTAGCATTTCTACATTACTCTAATATTACATACTTGGTACATATATTGAACACACACTTACACTACCCTCTAAGCTTTCTATAAGCTTATGCACGATAGGTGCATGTAGGTGACACCGGGACGCAGTCGAGTTGAGGCAGGAGCGTGCGACAGAGCTTCTAGAGTTTTTATTATTTATATTGTATTTCCTTCATGTATTGTACTCAAAGTTTTTGATATAGTGGATATGTGGTGGTGTTGTGGTTATTGTTTGTGGGTTATGCATGTGGTTATGCTTCTTACAGAAAAATTTTATGTTGAAAATCCTCCTTGTAGGATCCGAGGATCGGAATCTGACATATGGGTGTCGGGAGCCGAGAATGGGGCACTGAGGTTGTCAGCGTCGGATTCGGCGATTGAAAATTTTATGAGCCCGGTTTTTGAGTTTAGTGCATGACAAGGTGAGGGTAATTCCACTTGGCGCTCTCTTATAAGTCTTTGGGCTTGGTAGGATGATAAATAGGGTAAATTCTGGGGGTTAAGTTTATGGAAGAGTTGACTTTTGGGAGGGAGGAATAGCTGTAGCTCAGAGGAGCATATCTGTCGAGGCAGGGCGGTAATCGGATTATTGCCAGCAATAGTCTGGCTACTGACCAGCCGCCATTGACTTTGAACTCAAGCTGGTGGTCTCTATTTTGGGCTCTAGGTATGTAACGCCCTAAATTTTGAGGGTCGAGCAAAGCTCTACTCCCAAGATCCAACGCATCACTTATGCAACATGAATAATGATGATTAGATGTTGTCCATGTCAATGTATTAAACATGAGTGATATTACACTAAAACAACATATCATAATCTATATATAATTAAATTAGCAAGCCGAAGACTGGAATATATGTATATCAGAATGGTAAATATTTTACAACCTCCAGAGTATGATAATGTAATAAGGTTTAATATACACAAGGGTTGTTTTAAAATATACAAAATGTAAAAATGTACGTGTCCAACTAATCCATGTATCCCTATAATCCCGTCGAATCAGAACAAGGTCTACGTAGACCCACCTGATAGCTGAACATAGGAGAATTCCTCCTCCTCATCTATGAAGTCCAACTCAGTTGCATAGACCCCGACGTCACCTGCATCCAAACCAGAGTCTGGTTGGTGTTTTAAAACACCGTCTTAGAGTGGGAGTGAGTGATCAACTCAGTGGTACTATAAGGCAAAGGTTAACATGTTATCATGTCAATCAAGCAGTGATGATAAAGCAGTACAACAATCATATCCTAAATACTCTTGTTAATGCAGGGATGGTATGCAGTAATGATGCATGCCCTCACATGAAGCTCCCTCAAAAGCGACTCTGACAACCAAGTTCGCGCATGATAAACTTCCTAAAGGTACAACTTCCTCGCTAAAGCACATGCAATGCGGTACATGGTCATGTTAGCCGAGTACTTAATTAAGCTTAATCATACAACAGATTTGGGAAGCTAAGGTACCTCCATTTATATCATCAACCCAAACGAAGGATCCATCTAGGGTCGTCAAACCTAGTTAATCACATACGATAGGCAAGTTGTAGGGTAACACCCCTAATGAAAAGCAGTGAATAGGTAAATTTAAAAGTTTATACTTGCGGTCACTATGAGAAGGCTCGTCACCTTAGCGTAGGCCAACAGCTCGAACACGGTGTCCCATACCACCATGCCCAGCTCACGAGTTTGGGTTGTTCACTGGTCACTACGAGGAGGCTCGTCACCCTAGTGTAGGCCTATAACTCACCCACGGTGTCCCATACCACCATGCCTGACTCATGAGTCTTAGCAGATCGTGGTACCAAGGTTCAAACAGGCTTTTACAATCGCAAGTGGTACCTAAGATTCAAGCAGTAGTGTCCATATATGGTAAACACACAATAGGCCAGTCAGTTTGTCTGACGAGTTCAACTGGTATGGGCGCACACCGAATTAATCGACATGGAGCGCATAAGCACTTTAGGTGGCCTAACCACTGTCGATAATTTCCGTACGGCCTGGATTCATCAAACATAACTACTGTGGTGAAGCTAGTTCGGCCACTCAAACGGGAATCATTATCGATTACCTGGACCATGTTGTAGTCCCAATCTTACTCAAATGTAATATATAAATACATTTATTAATCATATTAGCATTTAACAAACAATTCCAATCAATTCCTCGTTTGAACATTTCATCAAACACATTGAACATGTTACCTAATATTTGCATTTCATCCACAAATCGTGTAGTTGAAATTATGATTACATGAAGGACACCATACCTATAGATAAGGTGATTGAGAATCCTATCTCAATACCTTTATTAAATACAATTCATCAATAATTTCTCATTCAAGCATTTTATCAACCACTTAGACTACACATCACTAAATACATAGACTATATTAGTTATGACATATATTATGGCAATTCCTTATAAGACAGGATCATCATGCATACGAAAATCATGAATCCTAGATCAATAGTCATGGCAAGCACAAATCATAATTGCATATTCATTCAGACATTTTAACCAACACATATGATGCATATTTGTTTCAACATAGTTCAAACATGTATATTATATTGAAAATGACGTAACTAAGATCGTATGGTAGTAATTAAGCCAGACATAAATCATTACTGACATTGAAAGCATTGAAAACCATAGCCTAAACATTTATAGTATGCACCTTTCGTCGGAATACTCGATTCGGATGCGGTTCGAATCCTACGTTCCCGAAAATGGAATAATGAGTACCTAAATCACGAAATCCATTAGCTAGGTTAACAAATGATATTCTAAATCTTAACTATGGTGTTAGGGTTTGGATTTCTTATGCAAATCGTAGTTGGAACGGTTCGTGTACCGATGTGCGGAAGTGAAACAACACGTGGAGTAGTGGGAGAGAATCCCCGCAACGATCTCCCGAACTCTCTCTTTTCTCCACACTCTTTTCTCTTATTTTCTCTCTTCTCTTTCTTAAGGTTAGAGAAATTCATATGGAATGGAAATGGAGTGGTGTAAGGGCTTTATATAGGCCTATAACTGATGCAAATGGCCCCGGGTCCATGGTATACCTGATTTACATCAAAAGGGCGACTGTTTTTGACGAATGGGGTTCATCTGGAGGTCCGTTGCTCACTTACGGCACAGGGTAAGTCCCCTGACAATGGATCTAGGCTAGGATGTGATTTTCAATGCGGTTGGATAGGCCGATGACCATGGAGGACCTGTGTCAGATCAATGGTCGTAGTCATTCGATCAGGGCCACAAGCATACAGATATGTGCAGGAAAATTTTCCTGATCCATAGGTGAAGTTTGGTTAGAAACTGATAGTCTAAAATTTTCAATTTCACAAAAAAGCAATGGCCCAATTTACTTAAGTTTCATTACATTTTCTAAAGATATTCGCGTTTCTCACACACTTCGCTCAGGGCTCAAGTTGTGCGTTTCTGGATACTATCTGAGCTCGATTCCCGCGATGGTTTTCAAGCCCAATAAGACGGACATAAGCCTATAGTGTTCTGGTCATTGGACTTTCAACGTGCGGTCCAGGTTCGATACGGAGTTTCAATGTGCTCACGAGAGCAACAGTGTCATGCCCAAACTCGAAAACCAGCCTCACAATATTTCCGATTGCTGAATCTAGCACCAACAACTTCCGTAGTACCCCATTCTTGGCTCCCAGCGCCCATTAACTAGGTTCCGATCCTGGGATGCTACGAGGAGGATTTTTAACATTAGTTTAATTCGTAATAAGCATAACCAAAGGTATAACCCACAAACAACAACCAAAAACTCCATCACATTTCCACTATGATAAAAAATTATAAGAAAAATAAGCATAAAGAGAAATACAATGATAATAGATAAAAAGCTCCAAGATGATCTGCTAAGCGCTCCCGCCTCAACGCTGCTGCGGTCCAACATTACCTGCACGCAACGGTCGTGGATAAGCTTATGGAAAGCTTAGAGAGTGGTGAAAGTGCGTGGTCAATGTAGTATTACAATTATGCAGTATCAGAGTAATGTGAAATATGCTGATGAATCCATGAATACTATTGGTCGTACCAAGGCCATGCAATGCAAGGCATGAATGATGTCGGCCATACCAAGGCCATGCAATGCGAAATGCAACTCAAGCATATGAATCCTCATCTAAGTCCACATATTAATACAGTTCAACTCTAGAATATCACCAGGGTCTAGTACACTCCAAGCCAGACTATCACCCTATCGTGCGCAACAAGGTGAGTGGAGGAGACCTCACTATCCATCTGTCAATATCGGGCCCAACTCATCGATAGTGGATCCATTCCTTGAGCTGGTCAAACTTAGCCTAGCTTTGCCCCATCTTCTTGGGCGGTAAGGCCACACCCCCTTCCAACCGACCACGACACGGTGGAAAGCGCGGCCTCATGGTATTCGACAATCAGCACTCATGCATCCACTCGGTCTAGACGTTGGAGCAACCTCATGGTACAATAAGGGTTTAGGGACTTTCACACAGGGATATCTATAACACCCTATATAGAATAAGATTTCTGGTATCCAATCTTACCAACCACGATATGCCTATGGTGGCTATGGCTTTGATGTCGCTGGGGTGTATAGTATACATGTCCATAATGCAATATGCATGAATCACGCGGTCCAGTCACACAACAATCATGCACGTACAACGCGCTCATGTGGGCATCTCCCTTCACCAGGGAGTCCCATAACAATCTGCCCAATGACATGTGTTATGATCAGTCACTTATCTCATTATAAGCATACAAATGATGCGCATGGGCATTTATCATGATGTTATATTGTCACATACTCATAATCAGTACTGATAACTGGTGTTGACCTGGATAATCGACACAAATAATCAGCATCGATAATCGGCACCAATAATCAAGGTTGATAATCAGCGTCGGCATCGATAATTGGCACCGATAATCAGCATCGATAATCGGCACCGACAATCAGTATATATAAACAAGGCAGGGTCCATAGATGATCAGCCAATCAACCATAGTATAAAGATCGACACTCGGCCGTGGTTATATCAAATCCGATAACATGGAGTCATTCGTTTACGGTGAATGGGGCCCACTTATTTGGGTTAACTCACGAAGAGAATGGACCTAACAAGGCCTAAGGGAAGGTCACAATGAGGACATCTAACCATCATTTTCCATCAATGTGGACATCTAACCAACATTGCTCCCAGGGAGTGACCTACATAAGGAATTCATACATAATGTAATGGCCATACATACATCCCATTGGGCCTCGCACCTGGGCCTCACATACATCGCATCGGGCTTCATACAAGGGCCTCGACTGTACCATAATGGGCCACGGTCATGGGCCTTGAATACATCACAATGGGCCTCACCCATGGGCCTCATATATCAAGTGGGCCACATTACATGGGTCGCACTAATGGGTCCAATACACGTCACAAGGGCCGCATGGCATGGGCCTAACCTTTATCAAGTGGGTCACACCATCTACACCATTCATCTATTCTTAGGGGTCATTTTAGAGTATTTAAATATATATATATATATATATATATATATGTGAATCACATGGACTGCACATCAATTAATAGTGGTGATAATGATTCCCACCATTAGAATTCTCAAGGCCCACCATAACATTTATTTTCCATCCAATCTATTCATGAGGTCACACGGCCTGAATTAAGATGAAAAACAAATTTCAAATTGATTCAGAACTACTGTGACCCTAAGAATGGTTTCAATGGTGGACGTTCACTCAACACTATTTTTTGTAGTGTGGTCCACTTGATATTAGATCTATCTCATTTTGGTCTCAAGCCTTAAACTGAGCTCGCCCTTTAGATGGACGGTTTGGATGTAACACATACATCGAGCATGGGCCCACCGTAAGAATGGATGGACGTCTTGTGTAAAACACATACATCATGTGGGACCTGCAACTTGCTGACGTCAAGAGAGCAGCCATGTAGCTGCTCCACATGCAACTTGCTGCCCTTTTTAAAAGTAGAGGTGGGTAGTACACGTGTAGACCTGTTGCATTAAAAGATAGAGGTGGGTCCCACATAGGGCCCACCCTCTCACATCATATATATGTATAATATCTATATATATATATATATATCCATGTAACGTCCAGGCCCTTGGATGGCCTGGACGATCACATACATCAAGGAGGGCCCCACATGTAGAGTGCGTCCCACGTCTAAGGATGGTAGACAGTTTGGATAAAACACATACACTATGGTGTGGCCCATCTAAAAGGATGGACGATGTGGGTGGGTCCCATGGACCCCACCGTCAGCACACACACTTCACGGTTAGCACACCCATGTCAGTCCACACTTCACTGTCAACACACACCCATTGCCAGTACACCTCTAATGTCAGGTAACACTTCACTATTAGCTGCACCCTCCACTGGTGCGTCCACTAGACGGACGGTGTGGGTGTGCACCTCATTAAGGTGGGTCCCACATGGCCCACCTGTTTTGGACGAGTCTAATATTTGTGTTTCCCTTTCATCCAGGCCTGTGTGACCGTCCGGTCATGCAGGCCCCAAATAGGGATCAAGGTGGCCTACTTATTTAGATGGCATGGGTAATACACACATCATAGGTGGGCCATTCATCATAAAGAAAGAGAGAAAGAGAGAAAGAGAGGAGAGAGATCAGGGATGACGGAGGGACCCCGCCACTATGGGCCCTTCTTGTATACAAACATACATCAAGGTGGGTCCCACCATATGTGGCCCTTCAATCACAAAACAAGTAAATAACAAAAGGAAAAAATGGGGGTCCAAGATCACCCACCGTCCACTTCTTCTTGCTCCTTAGGCTTCTTTTTCTCCTTAGTTTCAATCTTAACGGAAGAGATGGAGTTTTGATGGTTGAGAAGGGGGATGAGAGGGTAGGAAGTGGGCCACACTAAAGCTCCTCCATGAGAGCTTGGGAAGCTTGGACGTGTGGTGTTCTTGGTTGCTTAGAATTGAGCTTGAGAAATGAGAGAGAGAGAGGGTTCTAAGGAGAGAGAGAGAGAGAGAGAGAGAGAGAGAGAGGGAGAGAGAGAGAGATGGGTGATGGAGTAATGGATGTGGTGAGTGATGGAGTGGTGAGTGATGGGTGTTTAAGAACTTTTTGACTTTAGGGGTAGATGGTGTAAGAAAGGTATTGGGTGTGTAAGAAATCGTTGACTTATGGGGTTGCTTAGGGATGGGTGTGAGGTGATGGTGTAATTGACATGTACTTGACCCTTGATGGGATTGATTGATTGATGGATGTGACATTAGGTAGAGATTCTTTAGGTTTTGCAACGCACAGCGTTTTCCTCAAACTAAACGCGAGCCCATTCTCCTGGATTGGGTATCGCCTTGGCGCGTAAGATGCGACATCGGAACCTCGGCGATGATGCGGTTGCCAGGGTACAAGTCTCGGGTTGACGGTGTGTAACTAGGGTCATGCACAAACACTAATTACAGGTTGCATGTTGTCGAAATTTGACATGGAGGATCGCGGGAATCTACGGAATGGTACGGATTATGATGCGGGTCTTACAAACAGGCTTTTGGGAATTTTCTTAGGTTCTCAACGAGTGTTGAGTTAGCGATTTTAATGGTTTTGGGTCTTGCCATTTGTATAAATAGTGGTTTGAGTTAAATCCATCGATTAATTTAGTTCAGTACTTAATTAATTTTTACCTAAATTTCTACAAAATATGGTCCTCAGGGATTTCTGCTGAGGTGGTACTCGGGTCTCTATATGGATTTTTTTGAGACGTTACAAGGTATGGGCTCTTTTGGGCTTTTTGGACTTTTGATTTTTTGAATTTAAAATGTTTTGGTTAGGGCTCAGAATTGGTTCAGAAATAGTTCAAAAATGGGTAATAGGGTGACCTAGGTTTGGTTTGGCTGCGGTTTAGGGTAGGGCGTGGGGTTCAAGTTCAGTTCCTAAGGATCATCTATGCCTTATCAAGTTGCTAGCCTGGGTGGGGTGTCTACAAATATGTCCATACGTTTTTGAGCTAATTATAGGACTTGAGACAAAAATTGAGCAGGATACGAGACTTAAGTGGGCCGCATTAAAGGAAAAGGTGGATAGAGAAATTCATATAGTGGAAACCTCCCTATGGTTGAGAGTGATGGTTACATGCTATCAATACTGTTCATTACTTCATCCCTACTGAGATGAACTAAAACCATATATAATAGCCCCATTCAAAACTTCTGTGGCCTAAAAAATATTTCAATTATGGACATTCAATCCTTACATTTTCAGCCCATTTGAGTATTAGATCTAGCTCATTTTTGGCCCCATATTCTAAAATAATCTCATAAAATGGATGAACGGGGTGGATTTATAACAAACATTACAGTAGGCCCCACCTAGGTTTCTAATGCCGAAACTTCTTGCGAAAGTCTTTGGCAAGAAATCCACATCTGGATCTAAGCGAGCCAATTAGGTGCAACTCGGGATCCACCGAGGTGGGTGGGACCTTTGACTATATAGGGTCCACCATGATGTTTAGGCAAAATCCACCCCATTCATACATTTTACAAGCTCATTTTAGACCATAATACGAAAAATGAAGTGGATCCAAAACTCAAGTGGGCCACACAGGAGGAAATAGTAGAGATTCAATGACCACCTTTGAAACATTAGTATGGTGTTAAGTATGAAATATTGCATATTTCTCTCTATTTATACCTTGATTTTATAAACATGATAGTTCTTAATTGATTTAATTATGCATATTTTCATGTGCGAGGTGATTTCGAGAGCTTAAAGATGAAATTGATGCAAAAAGAAAGATTTATGCTCAAAAGATTACTAAATAAAAATTTAGAAATTTGGAAGTCATTAATAAATAATTTACTTGTCAAAATCCAAGAAAACAAAGTGAGGAATGAAGAGAATCAAAGATTTGAAGTAAAGAAAAGGAATCCTGAAATTGTCCTGAAAACAAACATATTCTTGAAATTGTCCTTAAAAGGCATTTTCTAAAACTTCAAGTCTATTTTTGAAAACTACGCAGAGTGCGTAAATTTGAGGCAGTTTAAACTCTGAGCATATTTTGGGAAACTGCACAGAGTGCTTAAATTTGAGGTGGTTTGTAGATTTTTCTAACTTGGTGCAAAAGTTGGAGCACAATTATAAATAGTACTCCCTAAGATGCTCCAAAGCATCTTCTAGGGTTTGGAAAGGTCTTAAGGAGCATACACATGATGGAGTAGTAGCCAAAGAGTTTTTCTTCTTTCCTAGTTTATTTTTCATGATTTGTTTAAGAGATGTGGTTTCAATCATATCTATGGTTGGCTAAACCTATTAGATAGGACTAAAAGGTGAAGCTTGTAGCATGTTTGGATGTTTATTTTGCTTTGATTCTTGTTCTTATTGAAAGTCATTGATTTCTAGTTTGATATTAAGGGAATATCTTCAGTTTTCTATGATTTATTATGACTCAAATTACAATAGATGTTGTGATAGCTTTGGATATCTTATTTTCCTGTTTTGAGATAGTGAGATTAGTAAATCCCGTTGTTCACCATTGTCTCTTGGGCATAGTAGGGTGATGGAATCCCTTCCAATCATCACAATTCTCCTCCATTGAGAATTAGGTCAATAAAAAGCTTAGATTTGATTTAAATTATTTTATCTTCCAATTGGATAGGATACGACTCCAATTCCAATTGTGTTCCTTGAATCAAGTAAGGTAGCATCTTGATAGCTATAAGTGGATCCTTGGTACCCTAGTTCCCACCTTTAAATTCACAAGTTCCAATCAACTTTATTCACAATTACTCTCCTTTATTCTAAATTTTAGATTTAGAACTTCTTCTACTTCTAGTTCTAGTTATTTCAGAATACATATAAGTTTAGTCCCTGTGGATTTGACCTCGGTCTTACCGAGTTATTACTACATCTCGACCCTACACTTAGGGTTGTGAACAAGTTTTTGGCACTGTTGTCAAGGATTACGATTACATTTTTCTGGAATTAATTGGATCTTAACATAGCAATTCTAATCCGGTAACCACTTTCTAATGCTCTCCTTCTTTTATAGATTTCTTATTTTCTTTAATTTTCTTTCTTTTAGGTTTTAGTTGTTTGGTGCTTGAGGGATGTGCGTGTTTCATTCCCAAGTTGGTTCGTAAATACACTCAACGTCTCTTGAGTGAAGGAGGATTAGTCGAAGGTTTGCTTATCTATTAAAGGATTAAACACCACTTGAGATCCTCTTAGTTAATTAAAGTAATGACTGCAAATCAACCTCAACCACTAGTTGAGGAAGTTCAAGATGAAAATGAGGTGCATAATGCACCCCCGCCTCGTATTCTATAAGATTATTTACAACCGGTGGGGATGAGTATACCTTCCTGCATGATATTTCTATTGAATGCAGGAACTGTGGATATTAAACCAGGGGTAATTCAAATCCTTCCTAAGTTTCATGGACTAGAATCTAATAGTCCATATATGAAAGAGTTCAATGAAATCATATCTACATTATACTTCTCAAACACATCTGAAGACACAGTTAGACTGAAATTGTTTCCTTTCTCTTTGAAAGAAAAGGCTAAGTCGCGGTTACATTCCTTAAGACTAAGGTCCATTGGCACGTAGGCTGAGATGACAAAGGAGTTCCTTAAAAAGTTCTTTCCCTATCATAAAACAAATACCTTAAGGAAAGCAATCATGAATTTTGTGCAAAAAGAGGATGAGACCTTCCAATGTTGGGAGCGATTTAAGGATCTTGTAAATTCATGTCCACAACATGGCTACGAAACATGGTATATAACAAGCTTTTTCTATGAGGGATTGACCTCACCCATGTGCCAATTTGTGGACATGATGTGTAATGGGGAATTCATGAATAAGGAAGCCAATGATGTGTGGGATTATTTTGATAAACTTGCTGAAAACGCACAATCATGGGATACGTCTTCAAGAAATACCACTTTAAGCCTATTTAATCAAGGGAAAGGGGAGAAATTTATGTTTAAAAAGGGAAAGATGATATAAATGAAAGAGTGGCCAAACTCACATGAAAAGTCGAGGCCATGGAACTTAAGAAGGTAGAACCCGAAAAGACTGTGGAAGTTGTTTGTGGTATTTGTGCTTATAACATACATACAACTGAGGATTACCCAACAATTCCTTCTTTTCAAGAGATATTAAATGAACAGTCAACTACTGTAAACAACTACTAAAAACCTTTCAGTGGCCCCACCTCAAATACATATAACTTAAGCTGGAGGAACCATCCAAACTTCAGTTGGAGGAATGGAGAAATGGCTACTTCTCAAGGGATCCTTAACCAATTTCTAATCAAAAGAAACCACAAGAGGATCCGGTCTTAAAACATATACAAAACCAAGAGCTTTTTAATCAGAGTATGTTGCAAGCCTTTCAAACCTTACAAAGGCCATAAAAGGGGTTGAAATAAAAAATTCAATTGAGGAGAAAGGGATCCTTCCAGCTCAACCTCTCCTTAACCCAAAATAGCAATATGAAATCGGTGACCCAAGCTCTTAAAAACAGATGGAACAGGCTAAGTCTATCACTACTCTTAAAAGTGGAAAGATAATTGACAAATCTATTTTGGTAAGGGTTGAAAAGCCGAAAGACTCATAAATAGATGAGAATGATAGGCCAAGTAATGCTTCAAATGGGTTAGAACCAAAAACTCAAATTAAGCCGAGTGCGCCATTCCCTCAACGGTTGATTCCAATAAAACCTCTCTCTAACTCTCAGGATATTCTAGAGGTGCTTAAGCAAGTGAAGGTCAACATCCCTCTACTGGATGCCATTAAACAAATCCCTTCAGATGTTAAATTTCTAAAAGATTTATGTACGACTAAAAGATGACAAAATATACAAAAGAAAATCTTTTTGATAAAAAAAGTGAGTGCCATCCGTAAGCAAGATGTGCCACAAAAATATAAAGTTCCTGGTATCCCAACTATCACTTATGTAATTGGGAACCATCGGATTGAGCATGCACTTCTTGATTTGGGGGCGAGCGTAAATCTAAACCCTTACTCGGTTTACGAACAATTGGGTTTAGGTGAATTAAAACTCACCCGGACCACATTACAACTTGCCGATTGCTCAATTCGTGTACCAAGAGGGATGATTGAGGATGTGTTGGTCTAAGTTGATAAATTCTACTATCTAATAGATTTTATTGTCCTGGATACTCAACCCATCATAGATGTGAGCACTCAAATACCTGTCATTCTTAGTTGCCTATTCCTTGCTACATCAAATGCTATGATTAATTGTAAAAATGAAATTATGAATTTATCTTTTGAAAATATGACATTAGAGCTTAACATACATGAATAAATTGAAAAGGCCGAGCTAATAGTCCGGGTGAATAGGACTATGCCAAATTTAAAAAATTAAATGTGGAATTAGGCAAATATAAATAAAGATAACACTAAACAATCCTACAAAGCAAAAATGAAAAGCAACCTCAAATGTATAAGTATTGAGAGGTTAATACAAATGTTGTTCTAAGGACAACCTTACACCAAAAACCAATGGCTTATGGCAGGACAACCTAATTCCTAGATCGGTCTGTGTATCAAAATCCCAAACCGATACAGAGGAATAAAGAATAAAAATAGCAAAGAAAATAAACTAAGTTGTTACAACATTCCCACACTTGCATAAAAGAGATTACAACATTCTCCACAAAAGCTTAAAAAGGAATTACAACATTCACACAATAACCACAATCAACCATCCACCATAACAGTAGAAATTATAGTGGTTCGCTTGTGTGTACACCAACTGTTCAGAAAAATAGCCACACAACTACTCCACTCCCAATATCCTCACACAGTGGATATTAGCATTCATTATGAAAAAGGTTTTTCAAGGTTCACCTAAAACCTTCACAATTGTGTCTTTTAAGTGGGCTTACATAATTTAAAAACCCCACGCTCTGAGTTTTTCGGATCACCTCAGACAAACCAAAAAAGAAAGAGAGATTTTTCTGGCACAATCTCAAAAAAAACCAAAGATAAATTTACAGAAATGTAAAAATACTTATCTGGATATTCTCCTTTGATGAAGCCCAGTTGAACCAATTCAAAGTAGATGTTCAATGTCTACACTCACTTATGAAAAGGTTCTAAGTTTTAAATATTTTTTAGATTAAATCACCTTGGGCTAGCTTGATTTGATTTTGATTCCAAGAAAGGAGAATTCTTCAAATAAGATTGGAATGTAGAACTCAAAATCAAATGCAAAAAGCTAAATTAAAGAGAATATTAAATGAGCACTAAATAGCTGTAACGCCCTAAAATTCGGGGGTCGAGCATAACTCAGCTCCCGAGTTTCAAAACATCACTTATGCAACATATTGAATGATGGATGTATGTTGTCTGTATGAGTGCATAAAACATGGAATAGATTAAGCCAAACTGCAAGTATAATTCAGAGATAAGTGAAGAACGCAAGCGGAAGACTTGAAGAAATATATGTGTACATGTGCACATCCCTAAAATACATATACATACCAGGTTGTATTACAAGTGTTGCTATCAAAATTACAAGTATCAAATTACATCATTTAATCCCAAAAGAAATCCCAGCATCCCGCGCATCAGAACAAGGCTCACTAGAACCCGTCTGAAAACTGTATAAAAGAGAATGCAGCTTCATCATCATCGAACTTTGGCTCAGCCTCAGAAGTCGCATCAACATCTGCAACTAAGACAGAGTCTGGTGGGTGTTTAAACACCGCCCCAGAACATGGGAGTGAGTGATCAACTCAGTGGAATAATAAAGCAAAGGTTAACATGTTATCAATTTAATCAAGTAGTAATGATAAAGCAGAACAATCAAACATGTCCTAAGTACTCTTGTTAATGCAAGGATGTATAAAGAATGATGCGTGCCCTCACGCGTACACCCTCAGCATCTTCATCTTACGTTACGCATGACATCGCCACAAAGTGCGCCACGTCTACAAAGGACATGCAAATGCGGTGCATGAGCATAATTACAAAGTTGTTATTAGTCCTTTTCATACAACAGGATTGAGAAGCTAAGGTACCTTCCTCATATTACCATCCAAACAGTGGTCCATATTAGGGTCATCAGTCCTAGACAATCTCATACGATCATATGGTTTTAGGTCGTTGCAAAGGACTCGTCACCAATCAATGCATGCCTATCATACCTTCGTTACTACACTATGTCTCGTCACCTCAATGCGGTATCCTGTCATGCTCGAGGTCACTACAAAGGGCTCGTCACCAATCAATATAGGCCGACAGCACGAATATAGTGTCCCATACCACCATAATCGGTTCACGAGTTTGGTTGCTCACTGGTCACTACGGGGAGGCTCGTCACCCCAGCGTAGGCCGACAACTCAACCATGGTGTCCCATACCACCATGTCCGGCTCATGAGTCTTAGCGGATCAAGGTACAATGGTTTACAGGATTTGCACTGGTAAGTTTAGTATCCTAGATTCAAACAATAGCGTCCATACATGGTGAACATACATCGGACAATCGGGTTACTTGACGAACTTGACTAGCACGAGCGCACGTTGGGTTGAACAGCATAGAGTGCGCTAACACTCCGCGTGGTGAAACCACTACCGACAACTATAATACGACTCGGGTTCATCAAATCACGTCCTTTGTGGCGAAAGCAGCCTCAGCCACAATCTCAAGGCTGATTACCGATTTCCTGGACTATTCATAGTCCCAAACACATTTCACTACAACAGATATTGATATCAACAATTTAGAATAGTAATGGAACAACGACTCAAATCAGGTGGTATGTAAGCATTTGATGAATATCAACTCAACATGGATTGTCACATAAGTAAAACTTGAAATTAAACAACAAGGAACGTAACTTGCACGTGGTAAATCATACACATCAATAGGAGTGTTGAGAATCGCTTCTCAACGCCCGTAATTAGGTTGATATATTACACTTTAGATCATTCAGACATTTCTACAAACACTTAGAATACATAATACAACATACATGATGTATGTTGAAATACACGCATTTGGACAATTCCTTTTGCCAAGGAGTTGTCACACATACATCTATCATAAATACACGACAAATAATCATGGCAAACACATGTGCATAATTTATACGTATACGGTAATTTCTACATATACATAGAATACACAAATCTCAATATATCACATGCATATCAGGAACGCAACATAAACATAACATTTGGCATGTGAAATATCATCCATAACAAGAATAAACCATTAGCTGGCATTGAAAGCCTTGAAAACCATAACCTATACAATTAAAGTCCGCACCTTAACCAGAAATGGAACACCGAACTGATTCAGATGAGATGTCTTTGTCGACGGCGACTAGATAACCTAAGACAAGCATAGAAATGAGCTACAACAATACAAAGACTATTCTAAGCTCTAAAACAGATTAGGGTTAGGTTAACTTACCCAAGGATGAACTTCGAATCGCCGAAAAAATGATTCAAAAGTGAAGGTTTAAGGATGAAGAAGAACAGGAAAGAATCTAAGATGATTCACCAACTTCTCTCTCTCTCTCTCTCTCTCTCTCTCTCTCTCTCTTTTCCTCTCTCTTTCTTAGCCAGGGTTAGGAAATTCGTATGGAAAAGAGAGCTAGGGTTTTAAGGTCTATATATAGGCCTAACATTGATGAAAACAACCCCAGGGCCAAGGTATACTTAGGCTATAACCAAAATAGGCCTCTCTCGATCCAACGGAGCACTTCTGGTGGGCATTTTTCCACGAAAGGTCGAACTTAAGCTCACTGACCATGGATCGAGGTCAAGCTGAGTTTTTGTACTAATCGGAGCTTCAGATCAGCCATGGCGGACCACACTCTATTCAACGGTCACCGAAACTCGATCAGGCCTACAACCATCATGATATGCCTGGGCCACTTTTCCTGATCAGAGGGTGAAATTGGGTCAGAATCCAATGGTCAGATTGCTTAAAATCGTCACGTAAGCGACACGACTCAGATTTCATAAAATCACATTAATTTCTCACCGTTCTCACACTGTTCACTTCGGACTCCGATAAATCGACCCAGAACATCATCTTGACTTGATTTTTGAGGTGATGGCCAAGTCCAACATGGTGACCAAAACAACCTAAGATCATCGCTATCGGACTTACGACACGTGGTCCAGGTCCGATCCAGAACTTCTAAAAATTCTCAAGAGCAACTGGATTTAACAATGAATCCCAGATTTCAGAGTAACCTAGCGCTAACTATTCTACAGATTTTGAGTCATGCGGATCAAATTTGAAGTGCTTAATGCAATTTTCACAAGCAATCAAGTTTAGCGCTAATTACCCCAATTAACTACTAAGGAAAAATAGAAGTAGTACTCGGGTTCAGGCACAAATTTTTTTCAGGTCATTACAATCTACCCCCCTTAAAGAAAATTTCGTCCTCGAAATTCATACCTTCTCATATTCCTCAAGGATATGAGGGTAGCTCTTTTTAACCTTAGCTTCAGATTCCCAAGTAGCCTCTTCCTCATTATGATGCGTCCATAGAAATTTCACAAGAGGGATGATCTTGTTACGCAATACCTACTCCTTCCTGTCTAGAATACGCGTCGGTCGCAGTACATATGTGGCATCCTCGCTCAACTGCACATGCTCCCAATTGATAACATGCGAAGGATCAGGAATGTACTTCTTCAGCATAGAAACATGAAATATATTATGCACACCCGCAAGAGGTGTAGGCAAAGCAAGGCAGTATGCTACCGCTCCCACTCGATCCAGAACTTGAAATGGACTAATAAATCTTGGCGTAAGCTTTCCCTTCTTACCGAACCGCAGAACTCCCTTTATAGGAGAGACCTTAAGAAATACATGGTCTCCAACCTCAAACTCAAGCAGTCGCCGCCTCGTATCAGCGTAACTCTTCTGCCTATTCTGCGCTGTCAGAAGTCGATGTCGAATAATGTCAACTTTCTCTGAAGTCACCTGCACCAACTTCGGACCAATCAAACTACGCTCGTCAACTTCTGCACAGCAATGTTGTGCTCTACACGGGCGACCATACAACGCCTCATAGGGAGCCATGCCAATACTTGCTTGGAAACTATTGTTATACGCGAATTCTGCATACTGGAGACAATCATCCCAACTGTCCTGGAAATCCAAAACACAAGCTCGCAACATGTCTTCCAGGATCTGATTCACACGTTCCCGTCTGCCCATCTGTCTGCGGATGAAATGCGATGCTGAACTTCAATTCACACCCATCACTTCCTGTATACAAGTCCAGAAGATAGATGCAAAACGAGTGTCTCTATCAGATACAATCTCCAAGGGAACTCCATGCAGACGTACAATCTCCTTGATATACAACCTAGCTAACTCGTCTGCAGAGTTTATGACTCTAAACGGTAAGAAATGAGCCGACTTCGTCAATCGGTCGACGATCACCCAAATAGAGTCATGTCCCTTCCTCATTCTCGGCAACCTAGAAATAAAATATATAGAGATGAAGTCCCACTTCCATTCTGCTATGGGCATGGGCTGAAGCAACCCAGGAGGTTGGCGATGCTCTGCCTTGACCTGCTAGCACGTGAGACAATGAGATACAAACTCAGCAATATGAACCTTCATGTTATCCCACCAATATGATCTTCTCATATCCTGATACATCTTCGTACTACCGGGATGTATCGCAAGCTTAGAACTATGAACTAACTCAAGAACCTCCCGTCTCAAGTCAGGAATGCCAGGGACACATAACCGGCTACAAAGTCGTAGGCCCCCATCAGAACTAACACTTTACTCAGAGTTCTCATCTGTACAAACCCGCTTTCTCATCTTCACCAGAAACTCATCATCTGCTTGAGCTGCAACGATCTTCTCATCGATGAGGGACTATACACGAATGTATGCGATAACTTCATACGGCTCTTCTATCGTAAGCTTCTGCTCAAAATCTCGCACAAACTCCAACATGTCCCATTCTGCTATCATAAGCGGGGTTGCAAACTCTATAACCTTCTTATGACTCAACGCATCTACCACAAGGTTCGCCTTGCCCGGATGATAAGAAACATCGAACTTAAAGTCTTTCAATGTTTCCATCCATCGGCACTGCCTCATATTCAAGTCATGCTGCGTGAAAATATACTTAAGGCTCTTGTGGTCGCAAAAGAGCTCGAACTCCTCTCCATAAAGGTAATGTCTCTAGAGCTTTAATGCGAAAATGACAGCTGCCAACTCCAGGTCGTGAGTAGGGTAATTCTCTTCGTGTTTCCTCAACTGTCTCGAAGCATAAGCAATCACCCAGTCCTTCTGCATAAGGACACAACCTAGGCCAATGTGAGAGGCGTCAGTATATATAACATACTTAACCCCTTGCTCTGGCAATACTAGCACAAGGGCGGACGTCAACTTGTCCTTCAGCTCTTGAAAAGCTAAGTCCGCCATCTCATTCCAAGTAAACATCAAATCTTTTCGAGTCAACTGAGACAATGGTTTGGCTATCTTCAAGACGTCTTGTATAAAGTGTCGATAATAGCCTGCTAGACCCACCAAGCTCCTTACCTCAGTAATTGAACCAAGCTGCTTCCAATCCTGAACTGCAGCTACCTTGGCAAGATTGACAGCTATCCCTTCCTTGGACACCACATGTCCCAGGAACTTGACTTCCTCTTTCTAGAAATCATACTTCTTGAACTGCACAAAAAGCTGATTCTTCCTAAGAGTATCCAAAACTGCTATTAAGTGCTCCTCGTGCTCTTCCCAACTCGCAGAATAAATCAAGATGTCATCGATAAATACAATGACGAATCGAAATACGAATGGCCGAAATACTCTGTTCATCAGATCCATGAACACGGCCGGTGCGTTCGTGAGACCGAACGACATCACAAGGAACTCATAGTGACCGAAACTAGTCCTGAAAGCGGTCTTCTGCACGTTCTCATTCTTGATGCGCAACAGGTGATACCCTGACTGTAGATCAACCTTCGAAAAGTACCGTGCCCCCTTCAACTGATCAAACAGATCATCAATCCTGGACAAAGGATACTTATTCTTCACAGTCACTTGATTTAACCTGCGATAATCAATACATAATCGCAAGGAACCATCTTTCTTCTTCACAAACAAGACAGCTGCTCCCCAAGGAGACACACTAGGCCGAATAAAGCCCAAGTCCAACAAACCATCTATCTGCTTTCTCAATTCCTCTATTTCACTCGGAGGCATACGATAGGTGGGCAAAGAAATGGGCACTGCACTAGGCATGAGATCGATAGTAAAGTCAATCACACGTTAAGGAGGTAATCCAGGAATCGACTCAAACACATCTTCAAACTCCCGAACTATAGGCGTGCTTTCAAACGTCAATTCAGCCATACTCTCCAACAGAAAAGTATAATAATCAAAATGAATAGGGTCACTGACCTTAACTGGGAAGGTAACTGAAAACGCCAAGCTATATGTCCTAGAGGGGGGGTGAATAGGACAGTGGCAAATTAAAACTTATAACAGCGAAATTAAAATAAATATGATAGCCAAAGTAAATCACAATGCAGTAAATTAAAATAACCTCAAAATTCAGATCTTGAGAGGTTGATACAAACGTTGTTCTAAGGACAACCTTACACCAAAAACAGAGTTTATGGTAGGACAACCTTATTTCTAGAAAGATCTTTGTATCAAGTCTCAAACCGAAGAGGAATACAATAATAAATATAAACTGAATTGAAATAACTTGTAATTAAAAATGTATTGTTCTAGGGACAGCCATACACCATAAAAATGGCAGGCAACCTTGCTGTTGGAACAAATTTCAAATGAAATTGAAAATCAAGCGATAAAGGAATAGCAGAAAATAAATTCTAAGCTATTACAACATTCACACAAAGCTTGAATTAAATAATTACAACATTCACCACCATACATACATCCCACAAAAGAATAATTAAAAATTAGAAGAATAAATCAATCAAACACAAGGGTTTATAGTGGTTCGCTTGTGTGTTCACCAACTGTTAAACAACAGCCACACAAAAAGCTACTCCACTCCTAATATCCTCACACAGGGGATATTAGCGTTCACTAAAAATAGGTTTTCCCGTTCACCCAAAACCCTTACAATTGTGTCTTTGTATGTGGGCTTACACAATTAAAAAAACCCCACTTCTGAGTTTTCCTTGCTTTCCTCAGATAACCAATATAACAAGATTTTTCTGGCAAATCTTGAAAGAAACCAAAATAATAGAAAGGAATTTACAATATGTAAAATACCTGAATATCTCCTTCGTTGTAGCAGCCCGGTAGAACCAAATCAAAGTAGATGATTGAATGTCCAAGTTCAATGTCCAGTATTCGATTACAATGGTTCTAATTCTAATAGATTTTAAATTAAACCAAATAGGGCTTGCCTTAATTGATTTTGATTCCAAAGAAAGGGAATAATAATTCCTCTTTATCAAATCAGATTGGAATAGCAGAAACAAAATCAATTAAATAAAGCTAAGGAAAGAGAATATTAAATAAGCACACTTAGCTTAGATGGAGCACAGAATTATCTCTCAGAAGTTCAATGAAGATTGTCTTGAATACTTTAATTAATTCGATAATTTCTTCTGAGATTCGTGCACTATTTATAGGTGAGAAGATCGGGTCTTCGACTGGTCTAGAGTGCTCTTCGACTAGTTGAAGCCATAACAGATATTTGAAAAATCTGGCGGGATATGCTTTGACCATTCTACGACTGGTCGTAGGTCTCCTACGACTGGTCGTAGGTTTCCTTCGACTGGTCGTATGTCCTGCAAATCTTTGCTGGACTTCGAGTCGAAGATTTTACGACTGGTCGAAGATCAGTCGACATTGTTCCTACGACTGGTCAAACAGATTCCTAGACTAGTCGAAGGCTAACAGATTTTATCCAGAATTTGTAACAAACTTACGACTGATCGAGGATTTTCTTAGACTGGTCGAAGCAAGTCTAGGACTAGTCGAAGAAGTCCTAGGACTAGTCAAAGAACAGACCAATCACATGAAAAATAAACATTCAGTTTATGTATCCGAAATGACCTACTTCTAAGGTCAACCTATGGTTAATCAAACCTCAACCATGAAGTATGGACATTGAAACATTTGGAACTTGAGACCTTGAAGTATGAGCCTTGAAGTCTTGATGTAGATCAAACCTTGATGTAGCTCAATCTTAAAAGTGTACAAACTGCCTTGAATGCTTCTTGAAGTCTTGCAGCTTGAGTCTTGTCTTATGAGCCGTTCTTTCATTCAAGATTGATCCTTGTACTTGTGAGCAGTTCTTTCATTCAAGATTGATCCTTGTACTTGTGAGCTTTGCTTGATGTGAGCTTAGCTTGTTCATGAATGTTGATCCTTGAGAAAGCTTCACTTAAGCAAGTTATATATAACATAACATTGATTTTGGCACCACAAATTTGACAACAGACAGGGATAAAAACTATAGCACTTACAATCTCCCCCTTTGTCAAATTAGTGACAAAACACATAATCAAGATAAATAAGAGTAAAACAACTAGTTAATACCTGTAAATCAATATTCAATATTCAACATTCAACCAGTTTCATTCAACAAGATCAAACATATACTCCCCTTGACTCCCCACTCCCCCTGAGTAACATAACCAATGCTACTCCTCTCACAATCACATTAAGAACAAACCATTCTCCCCCTTTTTGTCACAATATGACAAAGGAGAACTAAATAAAGGAAGTCATGAGAGGAAACATGAGGAAGTAAGAGAGTATAGCAAAAGATTCGTAGAGATACTCAAGATAGCATCACATATATCCAGCATAAATATTACATCAAGAACAAATATCCAGCATAAAATCCAACTCAAACTTAAGCAAATAAATGCTAAGTAATAAAGTTATTACAGACCAAAAGTCTCATAAAAACTACTCAGAACTAGAACTTGATGACGGAGCAGGAATAGAAGGATCAAGTTGGTGCATGCCTTTGTTCAAGTATCTAAGATATTTGCTCATGTACTTGAATTGCAAATCATGAGCAACAGACATGTTTTCCAACTTAACATTAATATCCTCAACTTTACCCTCTAATGCACTCAGACGTGCATCAACATCAGATGGTACAAAATCTGGATCATTTGCTGAGTCAGAATCCAGTTCCTCAAAAATGTCATCCATATTAATGTCAACACCAGCTTCTTCAGGACCACCACCACCACCACCTTGTTCAGGAAGTAGATCCAACTTCATCTTATTAATATTTATATTATTGAAGATCAGATGATGGATAGGTGCTTCATCAACAGGCATATCGACTAACATATGAGTAGCCAATACAGTCATAAAATAGGCAAATGGAATGTCACTATGACCAAGATGGAGTCGAAATTGAATAATGAAATGACAGATTAAGGATGGCAAACAAATCTGAGTACCATTGGAAATAGCATGGATAACACGAACCATAAACGAAGTCAAGTCAGATTTATTACCCGAACGAGGATACAGATTAGACACAAAGATTCTGTGGAGAATTCTGTATTTGGGTAACAAATACCTTGCGGGGAGCGCATTCCCTTTTTGAGTCCATTGAACATCCATATTGCACAAGTCTCTAGTGAGCATGCGTTTTTTAGCCATTGAGGGTTTATCAGTTAAATTATGGATAGGAATACCCTCATCATTCACAGGAATTTCCATAAGGGCTGAAATTAAATGACGATCAACGTCAAATGGCCCTTCTCTAGTAGAAATTTGAAAAGTTAAATTATCCCGTGAAAATGCACTAATACATGTAAACATGGATTGGGCAATGGACCGGTATGCAGGCCCACCCCAATGTAATAAGTTAACCCAACCTACAGCTTCAAGCATAGGAAGGATGTCAAAAGGTGCAATATGATTGACATCAACAGGATGTTCAACGATAACATTACGTGATCTAATGTCCCTAACATATGATGGATCATCATTAGGAACAAGAAGATGACGCTTAGAGATAGCGGTCGATCTGAAGGAAGAAGATGGACCACGTGAAGTAGTTTTTCTACCTCTAGAAGCCATTTGCAACAAGGATTTCAAGAAAATAGGAAGTTGCAAAGGATTGAGAAGTGGGTTTGCTCAAAACAGATTTTTCAAAATCTAAACCCTAAATCTCAATGATTTTCAAAATAGAAAGCTTCAAGAGAGAAAAGGAGACAATCTAGACACAAATATGCAAAAAAAAAAGGGATTTGGAACACTAACCTTGAAGGACTTGAAAGATGGGTTCGACGAGTCGAAGTTCGACTCTAAGGAGAAGAAAGAAGAAATAAGGAAGAAAGTGAAAAATCCCCAATTTGAAGTGAAACCCGTGTTCCACGACTGGTCGTGGGTATCTACGACCGGTCGTAGTACGACTAGTCGTGTATACTCACGACTGGTCGTACAAACCCCAAAAAATCAAATTTCTTGCAATTTAAACAAAAATTGAAATTTAATCTAGCAAATATATATAATATTATACAAGAAGGCATAAATTATCAATTTAAAATGCACATGCCAAGATCAAATTTTATCTTTTTGAACCTGCTTTTATCAAGAGGTTTTGTGAAAATATCAGCACGTTGATCTTTAGTAGGAATATATTCTAAAGATATAACATTTTCTTCTACTAATTCCCTTATATAATGAAATCTAATGTCAATATGCTTAGTACGAGAATGCTGAATAGGATTTTTTGAAATATTTATCGTACTGGAATTATCACAATGTAATAACATAGAATCCTGTTTAATTCCATAATCACTTAGCATTCATTGCATCCAAATAAGCTGTGTATATGCATTACCAGCTGCGATATACTCAGCTTCAGCTGTTGAAAGTGATATAGAATTTTGTTTCTTACTAAACCAGGAAACTAGACAATTTCTAATGTAAAAACAACCACCACTGGTTGATTTTCTATCATCTAGATTACCAGCCCAGTCAGCATCCAACTAATTGGACATTGGTTTCATGAGGATACCAGAGACCAAGATTTACAGTACTTGCGACATATCTAATAATTCGCTTGACAACAATCAAGTGAGATTCTTTTGGATCAGATTGATATCTTGCGCAAATACCAACACTTAGAGAAATATCAGGTCTACTAGCAGTTAAATATAACAAACTACCAATCATACTCCGATAAAGTTTTGAGTCAACATTTTTACCATTAGAGTCTTTTGAGAGTTTCAGGGTAGT
Organism: Magnolia sinica; assembly: GCF_029962835.1. Classification (NCBI taxonomy): domain Eukaryota; kingdom Viridiplantae; phylum Streptophyta; class Magnoliopsida; order Magnoliales; family Magnoliaceae; genus Magnolia; species Magnolia sinica. The sequence goes on from NC_080579.1 coordinate 59,654,739, forward strand.
ACTCATAAGAGTATCAAAATTCTTGCCATTCTCAAATCCAAATCTCTTGATTAGATTCAAAGCATACTTAGATTGAGAAATGAATATTCCTTCAGGTTGTTGCTTTACTTGCAATCCAAGGAAATAAGTCAATTCCCCAACCATGCTCATTTCGAACTGTGATTTCATCAAATCTGCAAACTCAGTAGTCAAGTCAGTACAAGTTGATCCATAAATGATATCATCAACATAAATCTGTACCATTAAGATATGATCATTATGTTTCTTAACAAACAGAGTTTTATCAACAGATCCCATTTGAAAATTATGACTTAAAAGAAATTTTGTTAGTTTCTCATACCATGCCCTAGGTGCTTGTTTTAATCCATAAAGTGCCTTTTTAAGCCGATATACATGATCAGTATTTTTGGAATCTTCAAATCCCATTGGCTGTTCAATTCAACATAGACTTCTTCATGTAAATCGCCATTTAGAAAAGCACTTTTCACATCCATCTAATAGATCTTTATCTTTCTAAAACATGCAATGGATATAAATAGTCTGATAGATTTAAGACGTGCTACTGGTGCAAAGGTTTCATCGAAATCAATCCCTTCAATTTGAGTATAACCTTGTACCACTAGTCTAGCCTTGTTTCTAATTATATTTCCACATTCATCGGACTTATTTTTAAAAATTCATTTTGTTCCAATGATGTGTTTATCTTTAGGTCTTGGTACGAGATACCAAACATCATTTCTTACGAATTGGTTGAGTTCATCTTGCATCGCAACAATCCAGTTCTCATCAGCTAGAGCTTCTTTTACGTTAGATGGTTCAATTTGGGATGTAAAACATACATAATTACATATATCCTCAAGTTGTCTACGGGTGCGAACACCGGTGAGAGGGTTTCAAAGAATTTGTGTGGTTGGATGATCTTTAACAGTCCTCAACTCAGAATCAATCTGATTCGATGAAGTATCGGGTTTATCAATGATTAGTACTTCATCATTATCTGAATTAGAAATTGGTGTGTTTAAGTGATCATCAATGACAACATTAATGGATTCTTGAATCACACCAGTCCTTTTGTTCAGGACCCTATAAGCTCGACTGTTTAAAGAATATCCTAGAAAAATACCTTCATCACTCTTCGTATCGAATTTTCCCAAATTTTCACGATCACGTAAAATATAGCACTTGCTGCCAAAAACTCGAAAGTATTTAACAGTAGGCTTTTTATTGAACCACAATTCGTAAGCCGTTTTATTATTATCTTTGCTAGTGTATACTCGGTTAATAATATAGCAAGCTGTGTTGACTGCTTCAGCCCAAAGATTTTTAGAGAGCTTCATGCTATTCAACATGACATTAGCCATTTCTTGAAGCACCATATTCTTTCTTTCAATAATTCCATTTTATTGTGGAGTTTTGGGAGCAGAGAATTCATGTAATATTCCTTGGTCGGTACAGAACTTCTCAAAATTGCTATTCTCAAATTCATATCCATGATCACTACGAATTTTACTGATTTGAGAAGATTTTTCAATTTGAATCCTTTTGAGAACTTTTCTTACTTCTTCAAGGGTTTCAGATTTATCCCTTAAGAAGACTACCCAAGTGAATCTGGTAAGGTCATCAACTATTACCAGGATATACTTTTTACCGCCACGACTTTCCATTCTGGTAGGTCCTATCAGATCCATGTGGAGAAGTTCGAGTGGTCTTGATGTGGTATTTGAATTCACCTTTTTATGTGAGTTCTTTGTTTGTTTGCCTATCTGGCATTCACTACATATTTTATCTAATTTTTGAAGTTTGGGTAAACCTCTTACAAGTTCTCGTTTGCTCAATCGATATAAATTTCGATAATGTACATGTCCAAGACATTTGTGCCATAAATCAGTCTCGTCTGTATGGACCATGTAACATGTTTGATTAGATGAGCTAGATTCACTAATAATATAGCAATTTTCAGACGTTTTACGTCCAGTTAATATTACAGAACCCTTACTGTTTAGTATTTCACAGCTTTAATTAGAAAACCGAACATTATGGTTATTATCACATATTTGTGATATACTAAGCAAGTTGTGCTTTAAGCCTTCAACGCATAAAACATTTTTAAACACAGGAAGATTAAAAGGTTGAACCATACCTTGGCCTATAATCTTGCAGTTGCTACCATCACCAAATGTGACTGAACCATCAGTCATATCTTTCAGATCGGTGAATAAAGCTTTGTCACCTGTCATATGCCTGGAGCATCCACTGTCTAGGTATCACTTTGAATGACTTGTTGCTTTGAAGCAGTGTGAAAAACCAAGTAGGTGACTTTAGGATCCCATTTCATAACAGTTTTGGGTTTAGAAACATAGTTGGTCTTCTTTTGTATATATTTGTAGGAATGACCTATAGAGTTAGATTTTAAGAGCTCCTTGAGTAAATCAACTATCTTTTCAGCTAGTGGATTTCATTTCTGATTAAAGTTGACATGGCTATTTCTAGGTTTTTGAAAAGTTTTTGAATTTTTAGAAAAATCTTGATAAGTACTTTTCCCTTTTGAGTTTGAGGACTCTCCTTTAACAAACATAGGAGGAGTATACTTTTGTTTAGGAGGTAAATTTTTATCATAGCCTAACCCGGATCGATCGTCACATTTTCTTGATCCGGATAAAAGTTTCTCTAACTTTGGATCACCTTGGGCATATTTCCATGTGTCCTTTAGACTCAGAAGAGAAGATACTTCAGTTTTAAGATTCTCAATTTCAGATTTTAAATCAACAATTAGTGAGTTTTTGAATTCCAAATCGCATTTTGATTTTTCAAAACAATCTGAAATTTGTGATTTTTCTAAGACAAGTGAATCAAAACAATTTTTGAGTTTAGAAAACTTTTCTTTTTGAATTTTAAGTTTGACAACAATTTTACAACTTTCCTTATATAGGGCATTGTAAGCGTCTTGAAGATCATCTTCATTTTCACATTCACTATTCAGATTTTCTTCACTTGTAGAGTCATTATCTGAAAATGTGAATTTGGCTAGAGTCATAAGAGCTTTAACCTCATTGCCCGACTCAGTTTCAGAATCTTCTGATTCAGAAGAACCTTCAGAATCAGATGATTCATCCCATGTAGCCAACATACCCTTCTTCTTGGGTTTGTCCCTTTTAGGACATCTATTTGCTAAGTGCCCATATTCTAGACAGTTGTAACATTGACTATCTTTCAAAGATTTTCGAGATTTGGGTCTAAACTTCTTTTTATCATTTGATTTTTGAAAATCAACCCTTTTCTTGCTTTTGAAAATCTTGTAAAATTTTTTAGCTAAAAGAGCCATATCATCTTCTGAATCATAATTTTCTTCTGAATTACATTTAGAAGATTTTAGTGCGATAGATTTTCCTTTAGGAGCTTTAAAGTTTAACTCGTAGGTTTGTAGTGAACCAACTAGTTCTTCTACCCTCATATTATCCGTATCACAAAGTTCCTGGATCGCGGTTACTTTAGAATTGAACCGTTCAGGAAGTGAGCGTAGTATTTTTGCACACACTTTACTTTCTGGGATTTTATCGCCAAGACCCCACATTTAGTTTACAATGTCATTCAATCTAGTGTAAAAGTCCATAAACATTTCATTTTCCTCCATATGAATTTCTTCAAATCTGGTTGTGAGGAGTTGGACTTTAGATTTTTTGACAATTGTAGTACCATCGTGTGTCATTTCTAATATATCCCAAGCTTCCTATGCAGTATCATAGGAAATGATTCTTTTGAACTCATCCGGTGATAGTGCGCAAGTAATTGCATTTACTGCTTTAGCATTTGCACTACTCTCACTTTTCTGAAGGGTGGTCCATTGGTAATATGGTGTGACTTTCATTGATTTTGAACCATCAACCCCAGTAACTTCCACGATAGGAGGGTTCCATTTAGTCACTGTGGCTTGCCACACATTTTCATCCATTGATTTGAGGAAGATCCTCATTCTGGCTTTCCAATAGGCATAGTTGGAGCCATCAAAGGGTGGAGGCCTAGTGACTGAAAGGCTATCAAAAATTGACATCTTAAATAGCTTAAATCGTTAGCTCAGGAATTAAATCCAAGAATAAAAAAAGAGCTATTAGACTCTGATACCACTTGAAAAGGCCAAGCTATATGTCCTAGAGGGGAGGTGAATAGGATAGTGCCAAATTAAAACTTATAACAGCGGAATTAAAATAAATATGATAGCCAAAGTAAATCACAATGCAGTAAATTAAAATAACCTCAAAATTCAGATCTTGAGAGGTTGATACAAACGTTGTTCTAAGGACAACCTTACACCAAAAACAGAGTTTATGGTAGGACAACCTTATTTCTAGAAAGATCTTTGTATCAAGTCTCAAACCGAAGAGGAATACAATAATAAATATAAACTGAATTGAAATAACTTGTAATTAAAAATGTATTGTTCTAGGGATAGCCATACACCATAAAAATGGCAGGGCAACCTTGCGGGAACAACTTTCAAATGAAATTAAAAATCAAGCTGATAAAGGAATAACAGAAAATAAATTCTAAGCTATTACAACATTCACACAAAGCTTGAATTAAATAATTACAACATTCACCACCATACATACATCCCACAAAAGAATAATTAAAAATTAGAAGAATAAATCAATCAAACACAAGGGTTTATAGTGGTTCGCCTGTGTGTTCACCAGCTGTTAAACAATAGCCACACAAAAAGCTACTCCACTCCTAATATCCTCACACAGGGGATATTAGCGTTCACTAAAAATAGGTTTTCCCAGGTTCACCCAAAACCCTTACAATTGTGTCTTTGTATGTGGGCTTACACAATTAAAAAAACCCCACTTCTGAGTTTTCCTTGCTTTCCTCAGATAACCAATATAACAAGATTTTTCTGGCAAATTTTGAAAGAAACCAAAATAATAGAAAGGAATTTACAATATGTAAAATACCTGAATATGATTTTTATGTAGCCCGGTAGAACCAAATCAAAGTAGATGATTGAATGTCCAAGTTCAATGTCCAGTACTCGATTACAATGGTTCTAATTCTAATAGATTTTAAATTAAACCAAATAGGGCTTGCCTTAATTGATTTTGATTCCAAAGAAAGGGAATAATAATTCCTCTTTATCAAATCAGATTGGAATAGCAGAAACAAAATCAATTAAATAAAGCTAAGGAAAGAGAATATTAAATAAGCACACTTAGCTTAGATGGAGCACAGAATTATCTCTCAGAAGTTCGACGAAGATTGACTTGAATACTTTAATTAATTCGATAATTTCTTCTAAGATTCGTGCACTATTTATAGGTGAGAAGATCGGGTCTTCGACTGGTCTAGAGTGCTCTTCGACTAGTCGAAGCCATAACAAATATTTGAAAAATTCGGCGGGATATGCTTTGACCGTTCTACGACTGGTCGTAGGTCTCCTACGACTGGTCGTAAGTTTCCTTCGACTGGTCGTAGGTCCTGCAAATCTTTGCTGGACTTCGAGTCGAAGATTTTACGACTGGTTGAAGATCAGTCGACACTGTTCCTACGACTGGTCGAACAGATTCCTGGACTAGTCGAAGGCTAACAGATTTTATCGAGAATTTGTAACAAACTTACGACTGATCGAGGATTTTCTTAGACTGGTCGAAGCAAGTCTAGGACTAGTCGAAGAAGGCCTAGGACTAGTCGAAGAACAGACCAATCACATGAAAAATAAACATTCAGTTTATGTATCCGAAATGACCTACTTCTAAGGTCAACCTATGGTCAATCAAATCTCAACCATGAAGTATGGACATTGAAACATTCGGAACTTGAGACCTTGAAGTATGAGCCTTGAAGTCTTGATGTAGATCAAACCTTGATGTAGCTCAATCTTGAAAGTGTACAAACTGCCTTGAATGCTTCTTGAAGTCTTGCAGCTTGAGTCTTGTCTTGTGGGCAGTTCTTTCATTCAAGATTGATCCTTGTACTTGTGAGCAGTTCTTTCATTCAAGATTGATCCTTGTACTTGTGAGCTTTGCTTGATATGACCTTAGCTTGTTCATGAATGTTGATCCTTGAGAGGGCTTCACTTAAGCAAGTTATATATAACATAACATTGATTTTGGCACCACAAATTTGACAACAGACAAGGATAAAAACTATAGCACTTACAGTAACTGTCTCGCCCTCAGGTCTATGGATTGTCACTGACCTTGCTTCACAATCAATCTCTGCTCACATCCTTGTGAGCAATCCATACTCATGATAACATCGTAATGAAAAATAGGTGCGACAAAGAAATTAACATGGATCGATCCACTTCCTAGATCAACCCAACAATCCATGCAACGCTTGTTCATAGCAGAGGAAATCCCCGTAGCGGTAGTGAGCGTCACTCTCTTTATAAAAATAGTGCTCAAACTCAAACGCTTAATTGCCGCGTATGATATAAGAGAAGTAGTGGACCTTGTATCCACCAACATAGAAACGGGACTAGCTTCAATGTGCACTGTAACCTCGAAGGATCTCGGCAACACGTCAGACATAGGCGCTTCAGCTGAGAGTGCATGCACTCGAGCTTGCTGCTGATGATTCGGTTGAGGAACTATGGTTCGATGAGGTGGCCTGAAGCTAGGTATTGCAGGTCTGAAGGATGGATGAGCTGGCACTGAACGAAGAGGTGGAGGTGAAATAACCAGAGATATCGGACGGCTGATCCTCTGCGGTGGAGTAAAACCACTGGCCCGCATACGCGAAAAGTAAAAACAGTCCAAATGCCCCATCTTCCCACAATACAAACAGCGAAGATCAGCTCGCTTCTATTGAGTGGGCGACGCTAGATGCCTAAGAGGAGAATCTGCCCGCGGCCTCTTACCGAGAAAAGGTGCAGGTCTGGGAACCGTAGGTGCTCGCATACGGGACGACCTGTCCCCGTCCTGCTCTGCTCGCAAGGACATGCTCACCAACTCCACATAGGAAGAAATGCTAGCACAACATATCTTTGATCGGATCTCAGGCCTTAATCCCTCAGAAAAGTACCGCATCCTCATCGGCTGATCGCCCAGAATCAAAGGAACATAGCGACCTAGCTCAGTGAACCAGTTCTCATACTCCGTCACCGACAGCCCTCCCTGGCGGAGGCGAAGGAACTCACTCTCCTTCTCATGTCGATACGTAACCGGGAAGTACTTCTCATGGAAGCGTGCCTCAAACGCCTGCCATGACCACTCATAACCTTCCTCGACAGTGTGAAGAACATTGTCCCACCATAGACTGGCCTCCTTCTCAAACATGAAGGAGGCAAGCTCGACCTGCTCAACATCAGAGCAGTGCAGCGGTCTCAGCATCTTAGAGATGCGATCGATCCAATACTCGGCTTCCTCGGGTTTATAAGAACCCTTAAATGTGGGAGGTCATAAGAGCTAGAATCGCTCAAAGGTGCCGCTCGCACTAGCGCTCCCAGATGGGGGCATAGGTGAAGCAGGAGGAGTCGCCCTCACTGACTGAGCAAAGATGCCAGCCATGGAAGACAGGAACTGCTGCTGCTGGTGCAGCTGCTGGTGCTACTGAATCTGCTACTGCTGCATCAACAGCATCATCTACTCAAACCTATCAGAAGGCAGATCAGACGAAGATGGACGACTCGGCTCAGGAACCGAAGGTGCGATTGGAGGAGCCATAGGTGCCGGCCCAACACCGGCATGAGATGGGCCCGACTGTGGATCCGTCTGGCTATCGCTCAGGGGAGGAACCCCAGCAAGGGACTCAACCAAGGAGAGACGGGTCAAAGTCTTCGAACCCTTAGGAGGCATACCCTACATTCAACAGAGGATGCAACTTGTAAGATTCTACGACCACATAATTCACCCACACAACAATCACAGCACTACTTCAACAATAAACAACATGCATTCCATTTAACAAAATTTGTCACAATACAGGTAGTGCAGCATTACATGAATCACGACAAGGAAAACATGTGAACTACAACATCTAAAACTTTAAACAACAACAAACAACTTCCAACTACTAAAGCCAACAACGGCAACACACATAAAGAAACAACAAACAAAGTAAAGGACGACTACAACGACAACTACTCGTCGGAATCAGGAGATGGAGGAGGGGCACCCTTATCTTGCAAGCAACACAGGATAGACTTTAGAGTTCGAGTCACCTTCTTGAACTTATGCTTCACAAGGCCTCGAAGATCCATGATATCCTTGCGTAGAACAGTCTGCCCTTCCTCAAGCCGAGTAATACGGGCATCCCTGGCAGCCTGATCTGTGCTCTGCTCTGGTGCCACAGGAGGAGAGCTCTTACTCGTATCCTGTGCCTCTACCTCTTCCTCATCCTGCTCTGTTTCTTCTTCAATCTCAGCTCTACCTTCAGCATAACTCTCATCCTCATCACTCTCTGACTCATCCTCACTCTCTGAGGCCTGTCGATGAGGACCAATCTCCATCTGCTTAAGGGTCGTCAGATTAATGTGACGAACAGGAACCGGCTTCTCTGCCCCAAGCCGATAGCCAAACTCATATGCAAGCTTACAAATGAGTCGGCCAAATGGAAGCGATTCGGTCCTCCTAGTCGAACGAGCGATGAGAATAATCTGATACAAGATGTACATCGGCACACATAACTTCGCTCCTTGCCCCACCTGATACAGAAAATCTACCATCAGGCGCGTACACTCGCTGCGATTGCTCCATCTTGGATACACATTGAATGTACACATGTGGTGAAGCAAGCGAAAGTCGTCCGTCATGTTGGTAACTAGAAGACTTCTATTAGGCTACCATTCGACCAGATGACCACACAAGAGCCGGGTGCAACGATCCCTCTCGCGCATACTATTTAAATTCTTCTCACTGGCATGCACCTCACCAAGTGGCACATTCAGGAGTCGGGATATCAAAGCGACGTTGACCGTGGCCTCCCGACTGCTACCACAAGGAATCTTGAACTACAGAGGCTCCAGCAATAGACCACAAATATTGGCATAAAAAGCTCGAACAATACTAGCATTCGCGCGATACTCGCCCTCAAACAAAGGACACCAACGAGACCCTTTCAGACGCTCCAACAACAAAAATTCGCCATATAGCCGCGGATCAACATGAGCCTCAAAAAGGACCCTACGGCCTTCATAAACTCCATATAATAGCTCCGCCAACAAGGTCCTTCCAATGGGAGCTCGAGGATCAAGGTCCCACTTGGTCTAGAATTCAAGAGCGGCGGTCGTGCTCTCGGCGGCACCTCTCGGCCTCTATGCATGAGTTGGGCGGCTAGGCCCGACTTCATTCACAGGCGCTCTCTTTTTCCCCATTAAAGAAAGAAGAGTGGAGATAGAAAAGATGACCTTGATAAACTCAAAGAGGGCCATGAAAAATGAGAGAAATAGGAGAAATAGGAAGGATGGTGAAGCTTCCACACACTTGAGATCCCAAAAGAAGATTTGAGAGCCCAAATGAGAAGAAAAGGAGTTGTAAACAGCAATGGGGGTGAGGTTTTGAGATGGGTTGAAGGGGTGTGCACAAAAATGGAAGAAGAAGAAGATTTGAAAGAGATTTGGTGGAGTTTTAAAGGGAACTTGAAGAAAAGGAGAGCTAGGGAGGATGGATTGTGAAGGAAGTAAGGTTTAGGGAAGGTTTTAATTAGTAAACCGTGGAAGGGTGGGCCACACTAGCTAAAAACTCATCGGCCCGAGCCGGCCCGCTAATCGGCGAGGGCTCACCGAACCGGCGAGGACATCGCCGGTCTCTGGACCGTCCAGCGATGCCTCACCGTTTGGGCAAGGTCCTCATGGTCCCTTAGCTTTAAATGAGGTGGGTCCACCTATGGGCCCCACTGGAAATGCCCCGATCGGCCCCTTTGCTTAGTTCGACGCCTATCGGGCCATTCGGGTAGAAATCTGATACAAACAGAGATTTCTAGACAATTGATTGGTTAAGATGGGAAGATAAACCATCTAGACTCATTAATAGATGGTCTAGAAGAGATTTCGGGTCGCTGTATGTGATCAGGAGTGCGGACAGACTCGATCTCGGTGATCATTTTCAGTAAACTTTCGCCGATAAAAGCAACAGAACACAAACACACAATCTACGATAAACTCGCACCTAAATACACTAAAGTGGCAACATCGTATGGTGTGTGACCATAAACCAGGTCCGGTTTAATTCATTTCATGCTATGATACCAACTTGTAACGCCCTGAAATTCGGGGGTCGAGCATAACTCAGCTCTCGAGTTTCAAAACATCACTTATGCAACATATTGAATGATGGATATATGTTATCTGTATGAGTGCATAAAATATGGAATAGATTAAGCCAAACTACAAGTATAATTCAGGGATAAGTGAAGAACGCAAGTGAAAGACTTACAGAAATATATGTGTATATGTGCACATCCCTGAAATACATATACATACCAGGTCGTATTACAAGTGTTGCTATTAAAATTACAAGTATCAAATTACATCATTTAATCCCAAAAGAAATTCCAGCATCCCGCACATCAGAACAAGGCTTACTAGAACCCATCTGAAAACTACATAAAAGAGAATGCAGCCTCATTATCATCGAACTCCGGCTCAACCTCAGAAGTCTCATCAACATCTGCAACTAAGACAGAGTCTGGTGGGTGTTTAAACACCCCCCCAGAACATGGGAGTGAGTGATCAACTCAGTGGAACAATAAAGCAAAGGTTAACATGTTATCAATTCAATCAACCAGTAATGATAAAGTACAATAATCAAACATGTCCTAAGTACTCTTGTTAATGTAAGGATGTATGCAGAATGATGCGTGCCCTCACGCATACACCCTCAGCGTCTTCATCTTACGTTACGCATGACATCACCTCAAAGTGCGCCACGTCTACAAAGCACATGCAAATGCGGTGCATGAGCATGATTACAAAGTTGTTATTAGTCCTTTTCATACAGCAGGATTGGGAAGCTATGGTACTTTCCTCATATCACCATCCAAACAATGATCCATACTAGGGTCGTCAGTCCTAGACAATCTCATACGATCATATGGTTTTAGGTCATTGCAAAGGGCTCATCACCAATCAATGCACGCCTATCATACCTTCGTTACTACACTAAGGCTCGTCACCTCAATGCGATATCTTGGCATGCTCGAGGTCACTACAAAGGGCTCGTCACTAATCAATATAGGCCGACAGCACGAATATAGTGTCCCATATCACCATAATCGGCTCACGAGTTTGGTTGCTCACTGGTCACTACGGGGAGGCTCGTCACCCCAGCGTAGGCCAACAGCTCGACCACGGTGTCCCATACCACCATGTCCGGCTCATGAGTCTTAGCAGATCAAGGTACAATGGTTTACAAGATTTGCACTGGTAAGTTTGGTACCCTAGATTCAAACAATAGCGTCCATACATGGTGAACATACATCGGACACTCGGGCTACTTGACGAACTCGACTAGTACGAGTGCATGTTGGGTTGAATGACATAGAGTGCGCTAACACTCTTCGTGGCCAAACCACTGCCGACAACTCTAATACGACTCGGGTTCATCTAATCGCGTCCTTTGTGGCAAAAGCAGCCTTAGACATAATCTCAAGGCCGATTACCGATTTCCTGAACTATTCATAGTCCTAAACACATTCCACTACAACAGATATTGATATCAGCAATTTAGAATAGTAATGGAACAACGACTCAAATCAGGTGGTATGTAAGCATTTGATGAATATCAACTCAACATGGATTGTCACATAAGTAAAACTTGAAATTAAACAACAAGGAATGTAACTTGCATGTGGTAAATCATACACATCAATAGGAGTATTGAGAATCGCTTCTCAACGCCTGCAATTAGGTTGATATATTACACTTTAGATCATTCAGACATTTCTACAAACACTTAGAATACATAATACAACATACATGATGTATGTTGAAATACCCGCATTTGAACAATTCCTTTTGCCAAGGAGTTGTCACACATACATCTAGCATAAATACACAACAAAGAATCATGGCAAACACATGTGCATAATTTATACGTATACGGTACTTTCTACATATACATAGAATACACAAATCTCAATATATCACATCCATATCAGGAATGCAACATAAACATAATATTTGACATGTGAAATATCATCTATAACAAGAATAAACCATTAGCTGGCATTGAAAGCCTTGAAAACCATAACCTATACAATTAAAGTCCACACCTTAACCAGAAATGGAACACCGAACTGATTCAGACGAGATGTCTTCGTCAACGGCGACTAGATAACCTAAGACAAGCATAGAAGTGAGCTACAACAACACAAAGACTATTCTAAGCTTTAAAACAGATCAGGGTTAGGTTAACTTACCCAAGGATGAACTTCGAATCGCCCGAAAAATGATTCAAAAGTGAAGGTTTAAGGATGAAGAAGAACAGGAAAGAATCTAAGATGATTCACCAACTTCTCTCTCACTTTCTCTCTTTTCCTCTCTCTTTATTAGCTAGGGTTAGGAAATTCGTATGGAAAGGAGAGCTAGGGTTTTAAGGTCTATATAAAGGCCTAACATTGATGAAAACAACCCCAGGGCCAAGGTATACTTAGGTTATAACCAAAATAGGCCTCTCTCGATTCAATGGAGCACTTCTGGTGGGCCTTTTTCACGAAAGGTCGGACTTAAGCTCACTGACCATGGATCGAGGTCGAGCTGAGTTTTTGTACCGATCGGATCTTCAGATCAGCCGTGGCGGACCACACTCAATTCAACGGTCACCGAAACTCGATCAGGTCCACAAGCATCATGATATGCCTGGGCCACCTTTCCTGATCAGAGGGTGAAATTGGGTCAGAATCTAACGGTCATATTGCTTAAAATCGTCACGTAAGCGACACGACTCAGATTTCATAAAATCACATTAATTTCTCATCGTTCTCACACTCTTCACTCCGGACTCAGATAAATCGACCCAGATCATCATCTGGACTTGATTTTTGAGGTGATGGCCAAGTCCAGCATGGTGACCAAAACAACCTAAGATCATCGCTATCGGACTTACGACGCGCTGTCCAAGTCCGATCCAGAACTTCCAAAAATTCCCAAGAGCAACTGGATTTAGCAATGAATCCCAGATTTTAGAGTAACCTAGCGCTAACTATTCTACAGATTTTGAGTCATGCAGATCAAATTTAAAGTGCTTAATTCAAATTTAACAAGCAATCAAGTTTAGCGCTAATTACCCCAATTAACTACTAAGAAAAAATAGAGGTAGTACCTGGGTTCAGGCATAAAATTTTTCCGGGTCATTACAATAGCTTAAGAATATCAAAAGCTTAAGAATGACTTATCAAACTCTGAAAATCATGCTCTATTTATAAGTGCAGAAACTGTTCACTCGACTGGCCTAGAGGTCAGCTCGACTGGTTGAAGGACCAATAAGAATTCAAAAATTTTGAGCGTAATAAGATAAGACCGTTCCACGACTGGTTAAGTGAGTGGTAGGATCGGTCGAGTGGACTGCACAACCGGTTTAGCCATGCACTCGTCTGGTCGAGTGGGACCAAAAATGGTTGTAGGACTTTGAGTCGAGCCTGCTCGACTTGTCGAGCACTGTTCACTCTATTGGTCGAGCAGTCTCCAGGACTGGTCGAGGATTCAACATAAAATCTGAAAAATCCATAACAACCTTTGGACTGGTTGAGAAAATTCTTAGACTGGTCGAGCCAGTACTTGGCTAGTTAAACATGAGCTAGGACTAGTCGAGAAAAAGATTATAAAATTATGTAGTGACCAAATTTTAGTATGCAATCAATATGACTTATGGTCAATCTAGGGTCATTCATACCTTATAAGTGATATTTAAACGTTGAATCATCATTTTCTTTGGTTAACAGTTAATCTTGAAGTACATGAAGCTTGACATCTTGATGTACTTTAAAGCTTGAACTTGAAGTACTTTGAGCTTTGAACTTAAAGTACTTGTGACTTGTATTTCACCTTGAGCTTTGAGTTCCAAAGTAAAGCACATTGTCTTGACATAGTTCAAGCTTGAAAGCTTGATCTATCACTTGATGTTGTACTTGAACTTATGTAAGAATCTCTTGTTCTTATACATGTGCTACTTGAATCTTGAATTGGAACATCTTGAACTTTTATTTGAATTGCGTGATCTTGAATATGAAGATGAGCTACACAAGATACAAATTCCAAGAGGTTTTAACACTACAAAATTTGACAATCATAGGAGCTAGATAAAATAGCATTTACAATCTCCCCCTTTATCAAATTTGTGACAAAACCAAATAAAAAATATGCATAAGACGCACAGTAAAGAATCATGCACCATATATGCACCGCAAAGAATCATGCACCTGTTAGATCAATAAAGAATCATGCACCAATTACAATCTGGTCAAAGAATCATGCACCAATTAGAAACTAGCCAAATTCAATACTCATCAATACTCATCAATACTCCCCCTTAATACCTTACTGCATAGAATCCAAGAGGAGAAAAAAATTTACCTACACCGACACCACATACTCCACAATTCCACATTCATTCACCACATTTATCATAATGAAATAGGCATGTCAGAATAAATTCTCCCCCTTTTTGTCACAATATGACAAAGGAAAGAATCGATAAATGAGGATGGAAACACAAGAGTAATGAGGGATAATAGAAAGAGATAAGTTTAAGATAACATAGTGATAAGAGAACCATTAAAAACATGTCCACATGTCCAAGCACAAGAAGAAATTCAAGTATTAAAAGTTATTACATAACCGATATTCAAATACTAATCTGAACCAGAAGAAGGAGTAGGTATGGAAGGATCAATTTGATGAAGGCCCTTCTTAATGTGCTTAAGATATTTACGCATATATTTAAATTGCATTTCATGGGACACATTCATACTTTCAACCTTCTCCTCAAGTGAGCTCAAACGCGCATCAAAGTCAGAAGTCAGATGGTTGATAATCAGGATCAGCAGCAGAATCAGATTCAATTTCATCAAAGAGGTCATCCATATTAATATCATCTGGAGGCAAATCGCCCTCCTCTTCATTTGTTTCAGGAGCTCCACTAGCAACCACATCAACTTGGCCTGGGGCCAACTTTAAATTCATCTTGTTATTGTTAGAGTTGTTGAAGGATAGATGGTGAATGAGAGCTTTTCCAACATGTTTAGCTAGTAGACTATGGGTGGCTAATATGGTCATAAGATAAGCAAAAGGAATGTCACTGTGACCTGGGTGGAGACGAAACTGAATTATGATATAAAAATTCAGAGAAGAAAGACACACGGCAACTCCAGTAACAATAGAATGAAGAATACGAACCATGAATATTGTAAGCTTGGTTTTGTTACCAGAACGAGGGTAAACATTTGGAATAAAAATTCGATGGAGAACCCTGTATCTGGGAGACATAAACTTGGAAGCAAGCGCATTCCCAGTACTCCATTTCGCATCCATATTACATAAAACATGAGTGAGCATTCTCTCCTCAAATTCAGAAGGTTTTGCAATAAGTACATGAATGGAAATACCGTCGTTATTGACAGGTAGATCCATTAACCCAGAAATAAGATGACGGTCTACATCAATTGGACCTTCTCTAGAAGAAATAGTAAATGTCAGATTCTTAGAAGAGAAGTCACTAATGCAAGCATACATAGCCTGTGTAATGGAGCGGTATGCCGGTCCACCCCAATGTAATATGTTATCCTATCCTATAGACTGAAGGAGAGGAAGGATATCAAAAGGAGCTAAATGATCAATGTTAACAGGCCGTTCTACTATCAAATTGCGCAAACGAATATCTCGCACAAACTCGGGATCTTCCTCGGGTAACCGAAGATGGTGCACTATGATAGGAGCCGAACGAAAAGAAGAGGGACTACGAGATCCTTTTTTCTTGTTTATACCCTCCAATGCAAAAAGAAATCAAGGAATAAAGAGATTACAAAAGAGGCAAGAAAGGTTTTTAGTAGATCAAATTTTTTGATAGAAAACCCCCAAAACAATCATAAAACATGAAATAAATCATACAAATGAAGAAAATGAAGTGAAAAGGACTTAAATCTAGAAGTAAATTGAAAATAATACATTAACCATGGAGGAATCGAAGATGGGTTCGACTGGTCAAGGTAGGGCATGTTGGAGAGAAGACCCAAATGAAGAAAAGGCGATTTTTCTCAAATAAATGGTCAAACTCGTGTTTCACGACGGGTCGAGTACATGCTCGACCAGTCATGCCACGACTGGTCAAGTATGTACTCGACTGGTCGTGTACCTCACAAAATATGTAATTTTGCATAAAATTTGAAATCTAAAAAATTCAAAATAATAAATATATACATTATGATACAAATAGACACCAATCATCAGTTCATATTGCACATACCAAGATCAAATTTCAATTTTGCAAGCCTATTTTTGTCGAGCGACTTTGTGAATATTTCTGCAAGTTGAGCCTCGGTCGGAATATATTCCAAAGAAATTGTCTTGCCTTCCACTAATTCACGAATATAGTGATATAAAATGTCAATATGCTTGGTTTGTGGATGCTAGATTGAATTTTTAAAGACATTAATTGTGCTTGAATTATCACAATATAAAACCATGGATTCTTGCGCAATTTCGTAATTGCTTAGCATTCTTTTCATCCACACAAGCTGAGTGTATGCATTACCAGTAATTATATATTCAGCCTCAGCTGTGGAGAGCGATACGAAACTTTGTTTCTAACTTAACCAAGAAACCAAATAGTTCCCTACATAGAAACAACCACCACTGGTTAATTTACGATCATAAATATTACCTGCCCAATCAGCATCCGTGTAACCATCTAATTGCACAATAGTATCATGTAGATACTAGAGACCAAGTTTAGCTGAACTAGCGACATATTACAAAATGCCCTTAACAGCTAACAGATGTGACTCTTTAGGGTATGACTGATATCTAGCACAAATTCCAACACTGAATGCAATATCAGGTCGGCTCGCAGTAAAATAAAGTAAACTACCTATAATACTGCGATACAACTTAGGATCCAGATTCTTACTTGCTGAATATTTAGAGAGTTTTAGAGTAGTACTCATTGGAGTATCAAATTTTTTCCCACTCTCAAATCTGAACTTTTTAACTAAGTTCAGAGCATATTTGGTTTGAAAAATAAAGAAACCATCAGAGAGTTGTTTGACTTACAACCCTAAGAAATAGTTTAGTTCTCCAACCATACTCATTTCAAATTTAGACTTCATAAGATCTGCAAACTCAACAGTCATGTTAGCACAGGTAGATCCATAGACAATGTCTTCAATATAAATTTGAATTATTAGTATGTGATCATTATGTTTCTTTACAAATAATGTCTTATCAACACTTCCTATTATAAAGTTATGACTTAGTAGAAACTTGGTCAACTTTTCATACCATGCCCTAGGAACTTGTTTCAAACTTTAGAGTGCCTTTTTCAGGTAGTAGACATGATTATCACGCTTAGGGTCTTCAAAACCCGTTGGTTGTTCAACATGCACTTCTTCATGTAAATCGCCGTTTAAAAATGCACTCTTTATATCATTTGATATATTTTGAATTTTTTAAAACATGCAATGGATATAAATAGTCTGACTGATTTAAGATGAGCTACTAGAGCAAAGGTCTCATCGTAATCGATGCCTTCAATTTGAGTGTACCCTTATACAACCAGCCTAGCCTTGTTTCTTATAATATTGCTAAGTTCATTAGACTTATTTTAGAAAATTCATTTTGTTCCAATAATGTGTTTATGTTTCGGTCTTGGAACTAAATACCAAACATCATTTATAACTAACTGATTAAGCTCTTCTTGTATTGCTACAATCCAGTTTTTGTCAGTAAGAGTTTCTTTCACGTTGCCGGTTCTATCTGAGATGTAAAACACACGTAGTTACACATATCTTCAAGTTGTTTTCGAGTGCACACACTAGTGAGATGGTTTTCAAGAATTTGATTAGATGGATGGTCTTTAACTATCCTCAGTTCAATTGTTATTTTGACTTGATGAAGAGTTTGGTTTATCAATTAAAAGAACTTTATCATTTTCTGAATTTGAGAAAAGTGTATTCAAGTGATCGTCTATAACCACATTAATAAACTCTTAAATTAAACCAGTCCTCTTGTTAAGAACTTGATATGCTCGACTATTCAGAGCATACCCTAAAAATATCCCTTCATCACTTTTGGTGTCAAATTTACCCATATTTTTTCGGTCATGTAAAATGTAGCATTTACTACCAAAAACTCGAAAGTATTTGACAGTAGGCTTCTTATCAAACCACATTTCATAAGCCATTTTACTGTTTGATTTTCTAGTGTAAATATGGTTAATTATATAACAAGCAGTATTTATGACTTCAGCCCAAAGATTTTTAAGAAGCTTCATACTATTTAGCATTACATTTGCCATTTCTTGAAGTAATTTATTTTTCCTTTCCACTACACCATTTTATTGTGGTATTTTGGGCACAAAAAATTCATGTGATATTCCCTGATCATTGCCAAATTTCTCAAAACTGTTATTTTCAAACTCAAAACCACGATCACTATGAATCTTAGTGACTTGTGATTCTTTTTCAGTTTGGATACATTTAAGTACCCTTTTTACTTCATCGAGAGTTTTTGATTTCTCTCTCAAGATGACTACCCAAGTATATCTGGCAAAGTCATCTACTATCACTAGAATATACTTCTTGCAACCTCGACTCTCCATTCTAGTTAGTCCAATGAGATCCATGTGGAGAAGTTTGAGAGGTTTAGATGTGGCATTGGAGCTCACCTTCTTATGATTACTCTTGGTTTGTTTACCAATCTGGCATTCGCCACATATTTTGTCTACTTTCTTTACTTTGGGTAGACCTCTTACCAACCTCTTTTGCTTAATCTATATAAGTTGCGGTAGTGTACATGTCCGAGGTGTTTATGGCATAATTCAGTTTCATCAGTATGGACCACGTAGAATGATAGATTAGATGAGCTTGAATCACTAACAATGTAGCACTTCTCAGAAGTTATGCGACTAGTTAATATTATAGAACCATTTTTATTTAAAACTTCACACCCTTGGTTAGTAAATTTTATACTATGATTATTATCACATATTTGAGAGATGCTTAATAGATTATGTTTTAAACCTTCTACATATAAAACATTCTCAAATATAGGGAGGTTAAAGAGTTGAACCGTACCTTGGCCAATAATTCTGCAGTTGCTACCATCACTAAATGTAACTGAACCATCAATCATGTCTTTAAGATTGGTGAATAGACCTTCGTCACCTGTCATATGTCTGGAGCAACCACTATCTAGGTACCACTTCGAATGGCTCGAAGCTTTGAAAGCGGTGTGGGCAACCAAACAAGTAACCTTAGGAACACATTTCATTATAGTTTTAGGTTTATGAGTATGTAATGACCCAAAAAATTTTGTGCTTTTCTTTCCTTAGTAGCTATTTGGCGTAATTAGCGCTAATCTCAATTGCTTGTGAAATCTGCATCAATCACTTTAAATTGTATCTGCATGACTCAAAACTTGTAGATTAGTTAGCGCTATGTTACTCTGAAATCTGGGATCCATCGCTAAATCCAATTGTTCTGGGGAATTTTTGGAAGTTCTGGATCGGACCTGGACCGCGCGTTGAAAGTCTGATTGCGATGATCTTAGGCTATTGCGGTCACCAGGTTGGGCTTGACCATCACCTCAAAAATCAAGTCCATGTGATGTTCTGGGTCGATTTGATTGAGTTCAGAGTGAAGACTGTTAGAACGGTTGAAAATTTATTAAGCTTTTATGAAATCTGAGTCGTGTCGCTTGCGCGATGATTTTAAGCTATCTGACCGTTAGATTCTGACCCAATTTCACCCTCTGATTAGGGAAGGTGGCCCAGGCATGTCCTTGTGCTTGTGGACCTAATCGAGACTCAGTGACCGTTGAATTGAGTGTGGTCTGCCACGGCCGATCTGTAGAGCCGGTCGGTACGAAAACTCAGCCTGACCTAGATCCATGGTTAGTGAGCTTAAGTTCGACCTTTTGTGGTTATAGGCCCACCGGAAGTGCTTTGTTGGATCGTGAGATGATGGTTTTGGTTATACCCTAAGTATACCTTGGCCCTGGGGTTATTTTCATCAATATTAGGCCTATTTATAGTCCTTAAACCCTAGCTCTTTTTTTCCATACGAATTTTCTCTAACCCTAGCTAAGAAAGAGAGTGGAAAAGAGAGAGAAAGTGAGAGAGAAGTTGGTGAATCATCTTAGATTCTTTTCTGTTCTTCTTCATCCTTGAACCTTCACTTTAAATCGTTATTCTGACGATTCTGAGTTCATCTCGGGGTAAGTTAACCTAACCCTAATCTGTGTTAGAGCTTAGAATAGTCTTGGTGTTGTTGTAGCTCATTTCTATTCTTGCTTTAGGGTATTCTATCGCCGTTGACGAAGACAACTCATCTGAAATCAGTTTAGCGTACTTTTCTGGCTTAAGGTGCGGACTTTAAGTGTATAGGTTATGGTTTTCAAGGCTTTTAATGCCAGTTAATGGTTTATTCTTATTATGGATGAGATTTCACATGCCAAATGTTATGTTTATGTTGCGTTCCTGATATGCATGTGTTATATTGAGATTTGTGTATTCTATGTGTATGTATAAAGTACCATATGCGTATAAAATATGTACTTATGTTTGCCATGATTATTTGTCATGTATGTATGCTAGATGTATGTATGACAACTCCTTGGTAAAAGGAATTGTCCAAATGTGTGTATTTCAACATATGTCATATATGTTGTATTGTGTATTCTAAGTGTTTGTAAAAACATCTGAATGACCTATAGTGTGATGTTTCAACCTAGTATGGGCATTGAGAAGCGATTCTCGACTCTCCCACTAGTGTGTATGATTTCCTTCATGTAATTTACATTCCTTGTTATTTAATTTCAAGCATTACTCATGCTTACATTTATGTTAAATTGATATTCTTCAAATGCTTGAGTACCACATGATTGAAGTTGTTGTTTCATTATTGTTCTACATTTAATATGAATATCTGTTGTAGGGTAATGTGTTTAGAACTATGAATAGTCCAGGAAATCGGTAATCTGCTTTAAGGTTGTGGCTGAGATTGCTTTCGCCACAAAGGACGTGATTAGATAAACCCAAGTCATATTAGAGTTGTCGACATTGGTTTGGCCATGCGGAGTGCTTGCGCACTCTATGTCATAACTCAACGTGCGCTTGTGCTAGTCGAGTTCGTCAAGTAACCCAATTGTCTGATGTATGTTCACCATTTATAGACGCTATTGTCTGAATCTAGGGTACCGAACTTACCAGTGAAATCCTATTAACCTTGGTACCTTGATCCGCTAAGACTCATGAGTCGGACATGGTGGTATGGGACACCGTGGTCGAGCTGTCAGCCTACGCTGGGGTGACAAGCCTCCCCATAGTGACCAGTGAGCAACTAAACTCATGAGCGCATTATGGTGGTATGGGACAAGATATTCGTGCTGTCAACCTACATTTATTGATGACGAGCCCTTTGTAGTGACCTCGAGCATGCCTGGATACTGCATTGAGGTGATGAGCCTTAGTGTAGTAGCGAAGGTATGATAGGCGTGCATTGATTGGTGACGAGCCCTTTGCAACGACCTACAACCATATGATCGTATGAGATGTCTAGGATTGACGACCCTAGTATGGATCACTGTTTGGATGGTGATATGAGGAAGGTACTTTAGCTTCCCAATCCTGTTATATGAAAAGGACTAATAACAACTTGATAATCATGTTCATGCACCGCATTTGCATGTGCTTTGTAGATGTGGCGCACTTTGAGGTGGTGTCATGCGTAACGTAAGATGAAGACGCTGAGGGTGTACGCGTGAGGGCACACATCATTCTGCATGCATCCTTGCATTAACAAGAGTACTTAGGACTTGTTTAATTGTTCTGCTTTATCATTACTGTTTGAATGAACTGATAACATGTTAACCTGTGCTTTATTGTTCCACTGAGTTGATCACTCACTCCCACGTTCTAAGACGGTGTTAAACACCCACTAGACTCTATCTTAGGTTCTAATGTTGCAGATGTTGATGCGACTTCTGAGGCAGAGTGGGAGATGGATGATGATGAGGCTGCTTTCTCTTACATGCAGTTTTCAGACGGGTTCTAGCGAGCCTTGTTCTGATACGTGGGATGCTGGGATTTATTTTGCGAATTAAATAATATAACTTGATACTTGTAATTTTGATAATAACACTTTCATTACGACCTGGTATGTATATGTACTTCAGGGATTTGCACTTGTACACATATATTTCCATAAGTCTTCCGCTTGCTTTCTTCACTTATCCCTGAATTATATTTGCTATTTGGCTTAATCTATTCCATGTTTTATGTACTAATACAGACAACATACATCCATCATTAAATATGTTGCATAAGTGATGTTTTGAAACTCGGGAGCTGAGTTATGCTCGACCCCCGAATTTTAGGGCGTTACAGAGTATAATTGGTCTTCTTATGTTTGTAGTAGTTATAAGACCGATCCACTGAGTTCGATTTTAAGAGCTCCTTAAGTAAATCAACAATTTTCTCAGCTAAAGGATTACGATTCTGATTTTTATGGTTGATATGGTTGTTTTTAGGTTTTAAGTTTTGAAAAGTCTTAGAATTTTTTTGAATAATTTTGATTCAGACTTTTTCCTTTTGAGTTAGAAGACTCCCCTTTCACAAATTTAAGTGGAGTATTATTATTCTTAGGAGGAATACTTTTATCGTAGCCCAATTCAAATCAATCGCCACATTTTTTAGATCCGAATAAAAGTTTTTCTAACTTAGGATCATCTTGGGCATACCTCCATGTATCTTCTAAACTCAAAAGCAAAGAGACTTCTAGTTTAGCTTTTCATTTTCAAATTGTAAGTTTTAGTTTTGGGTGGTTTTGAAATCTAAGTCGCACTTAGTTTTTTCAAAACAATCTGAAATGTGTGATTTTTCTAAGATTAGATTATCAAAATTTTCTTTTAGTTTTGAAAACTTTTCTTTATGAAGTTTTAACTTTACAACAATTTTACAACTTTCCTTATATAGGGTATCATAAGCATCTTGAAGATCTTCATCATTTTCATGGTCACTATTCAGATTTTCTTCACTGGTTGAATCATCATTATCTAAAAAGTGAACTTGGCTAGAGTTATTAAGGCTTTAACATCATTAGCCGACTCGGTGTCAGAATCTTCTGACTCATAACAAACTTCAGAGCAAGAAGAATCATCCCATGTTGCCAACATACCTTTCTTTTTAGACTTGTGCTTCTTAGGACAATTGTTTTCTCAATGTCCATATTCATGACAGTTGTAGTATTGGCTGTCTTTTAAAGATTTCCAAGTTTTAGATCCAGATCTTTTCTTTTCAATAGGTTTTTGCAAATTAACCCTCTTTGTACTTTTGAAAATCTTATAAAACTTTTTAGCTAAAAGAGTCATATCATCTTTAGAAGTTTGTAAATCAAAATTATTACTATTTTCTTGAGAAATAATTTTAGAAGACTTAAGGGCTATGGATTTACCTCTATGAGCTTCAAAGTTTAACTCGTAGGTTTGTAAAGAACTAACCAATTCTTCTACACTCATGTTATTCGTATCACATGGTTCCTGGATCACAATTACTTTTGAATTGAACCGTTCAGGCAATGAGAGCATGTTGGGGGACAAATATTTGCATATTAGACCCTATTTATTTCATGAATTTACGAACATGGTACTGTTTAACAGCTCAATTTAATCGTGTTTGTGATGCAAGGTGTATTTAGGAACTTAGACTGAAAAAGGGTACTAAAAGCATGGATTTGACGATCTGAATTCACCAAGATAAGGGACGGACTCTAGGGGACCAAGATTGACGGATTTACACATCAAAGATCTAAAAAAATCAAGAAACTGAAGCTCAAGTGGCCCAAAATTGGTCCAGAATGCAAGCTTATAGGGTTCCAAGCATCCGTTCAGCTCAAAACTTCATATATGGCCTGAGGACAAGAAATTAACCATACACGTCAAATTTTAGCTTCCAGATCCTTGTGGAAGTTACCTAACAGACAGATCTACCCATTAATCTCTAATTTGGGGCCCACCTAACATCTGGATATGCCACAATTTTGTTCTCAACCCCTTAAATGGGATGACAAATCAAATGGACGAGGTAGATTTCTTACAAGCATCATAGTGGAACCCACATGGGGTTGGGCGTGCAACATAAAATGACCCGTCTCCTGTCGCTCCTCTATGCAAGAATAGACAGCGCCTTTACACTGTCTGTCCATTTTTCACTAGTGGGCCCCACTCATCATTCTTTTGCAAGATCTGGACCATCCATTGCATCCAGAGGGGAGGCTGGACCCTCACATAGGTGTCCTTCTGATCCCATGCGTGCATACACGTGTAAATCGCGATTAAACGCAGGATGGACGACGGAAGAAAAACATCACTGGACTGCACTAAAATTCGACCAAAACTACCCCTTCCCAACTGGATTTTCTCTAAGAATTCAATGGAGACATGGATTTCCCAATAGAAGTTTATCATGGGCCCCAACTAATGTCACAGCGTAAGTCTGGTTACGCAGGCTCTGTTTCAACGTCCGAAACTGACAAATTTTAGCCAATTGCATGATCATATACATTAATCGGATGGAAGATCTGATCCATTCATCAAGTAGGTCGTCAAAAACCGTCCCAGGGGACGTTATTTCTTTAGAAAGAAAGAAAGGAAAGTGGAATAGATCTGATCTTTTCTTTGCTGCGCAAAACAGGGGGTGCGGCTCGTTTTTTACATAAAGAAGACTTCCGCACTGCCTTTTGTGCGTAAGTTCCAGCTGACTCTCTCTCAGTCTCTTCAGCGATATTACTTTTATTTCCATTACTATAAAAAAGGGATAAGAAAGAAGAGAAAAGGCATTCAATTTGCAGCCAGGACGTGAAGCAGGGAGAGAGAGTAGTATTTCAGATTTCTTTTATTTTTATTGTTTCTTTTTATTATTTCTTTTAAGATGTTTAGCCTAATCATGTCTATTCTAGGTAGCTAGGGCTAAGAGGTGAAGCTTATAGTGTGATGGGGAGACTTTTTATTTGTGCCTTTTGTTCAGACTGAACTGATGTTGATTTTGGTTTAATAAGGGAATGTTTTTAGTTTTTAATGGTCTGTTGTGACTAAAATTACAATGGGACTGCGATAGCTTTGAGCATGTTCCTTTCCTTTTTATGTTTATGACGTCAAGAAGCCCTGTTGTTCACCATCGTCTCCTGGGCATGGTCGGCTGACGGTACCCTTCCTAACCTTCATACATTATTGTGGTTGGTAATTAGTTTAATTCTGTTGTTTACTTCATCTTCTGGGAATGGTTTGGTTATGGAATCCATTCTAATTCATATACCTTTCATCTCTTGATAATTATATCAAAGGAAGTTCAGTTTGATTTTCATGGTTACACCCTTCAACTGGATGAGGACTCTAAGTCTAGTTAAGTTCTTGAAGCAGGCATAAGATCTCCCTAATCTCTACAAGTGGATCCTCTGAATTCCTAGTTTCTACCTTTAAATTATTTAAGTTTTAGATTAATATTTCACCATTATTCTCTCAAATTCCTTTGATTTAGATTTCATCTTAGCCTAGTTCTAGTTCTACTTAGTTTCAGATTAGGTACAAGTTTCAGTCCCTTGGGATTCGATCTCGATCTAACTAAGTTTATTACTACATCATAACCCTATACTTGGGGAGTGAATAAGTTTTTGGCGTCGTTGCCAAGGACTGACGACCACGTATTTATGAAATTAATTAGTTTTATAATTAAATTAAGCTTAGGAATTTACTAACTTTAGTTTTAGATTTTTCTTTCTATCTGATTTTTAGAACTAACTTTCCTATTTTATAGGTGTAAGCCTCGTGTCTTAGTCTGTACCCTTCCATAGGTTCCCGCGATGCTCCCTATCGAATTCTTGTAACCTTCGACCTTTATCCAACGTTTGCGTGCGACCCTTAGACACACGCCATCAACCTGAATCAACTCAAACCGAGACTTGTACCCTTGCGACCTTGCCTTCGCCACGGTTTTGATGCTGCCTCTCGTGCATCGATCCGATACTCTGGCCAGGAGATGTGGGACAGTGTTCGGTGTGAGGAAAACACCGCACATGTGAATTCTGAGAGAATCTCTACAACATGTCACATCAATCAATCAACAAATCAATCCTATCATGTCAAGTACATGTCAAGTACACATCACCTTTTACCCATTCCCAAGCAATCCCAAAGTCAAAAAGTTCTTACACAAGCCCATACTTTTCTTACACCAAGCAACCCCAAAGTCAAAAAGCTTCTTACACATCCATCACCCATCTCTCACTCTCTCTTTACAACCCTCTCTCTTTCATTTCATTTCTAAAACTCTCTTTCCCAAGTAAGAAAACACCACATGTCCAAGCTCTTTCTCCTCCAAGAGGGCTTTGTGTATGGCCCACTTCCTACCCTCTCATCTCCTATCTCAACGATCCAAACTCCATCTCCTCCATTAGGATCGAAGCCAAGGAGCAAATGAAGCCTAGAGAGTAAGAAGAAGTGGACGGTGGGTGATCTTGGACCCACATTTTCTCTTTTGTTATCTATTTGTCTTGTGATTTAAGGGCCACAAATGGTGGGACCCACTTTGATGTATACTTGTATCCAAGGGGGCCCCATAGTGGCAGGGCCCCTCCGTTATCTCTGATCTTTCTTTCTCTCTTTCTACCTTCTTCTCTTATCTCTCTATCTTCTTCCATGATCATGGCCCACTATGATGTGTGTATTTTACCCATGCCATCCAAAATGGTGTGGCCCACTTTGATCATACCTCTTTAACCGACGTCGTCCATCTGTTTTATCTATGCCACCCAATGGGCCTGGATGATGAGCAAACACAAATATCAACCTAGTTCGAAATAGGCAGGTCATGTGGGACCCATCTTGATGAGGTGCATACCCACACCGTCCGTCCAACGGACGCACCAGTGAGGGTGCACTGATAGTGAGATAGCTAACAGTGAACTGTTAACTGATTGTGGATGTACTAGCAGTGAAGTGTGGCTGGCAGTGAGAGTAGCTAGAAGTAAATTGTGGCTGACAATGGATGTGCTAATAGTGGGCTGGCAGTGCGGTCCATGGGACCCATCCACACCCTCCATCCGTCCAGATGGGCCACACCATGGTGTACGTGTTCTATCCAAACCGTCCACCACTCCTGGACGGTAGGACACACATCCGTGTGGGGCCCTCCTTGATATCTATCCACGCCTAGATCCATAGCTCTTGTGGTAGACTGAGTGAAAGATATCACATTTCAACACTAACAACATCAGTGTACTGGTAGTGGTGGTGTACTGACGGTGGGGTCCATGGGACCCACTCACATTGTACATCCATTTTGATGGGCCACACCACAATGTATACGTCCATCCAACCGTCCACCGTCCCTGGATGGTGGGACCCACCGCATGTGTGGGGCAATGCTATGATGTACGTTATTGTCCAGGCCTTGGACGACCTAGACGTCAGATATGTAATATATATTGTATTATATTATATATATTATATATTATATTATATAATATGCATGTTGTGGTGGGCCCTGCATGGCACCCAGCTCTATTTTGTTTAAAATAAAGGAAAAAGTAAAAGTAAAGGAGGCAGCCATGCTGCTCGTACAAACAGCCATGTAGCTACTCTCTCTCTCTCTCTCTCTCTCTCTCTCTTAACGTCCAGAGCCTGCAGGTCCCACGTGATGCACACGTGTACATTCTAAACTCTTCTAGCGGGACCCACTCCAGGTGTATATGTTTCATCCATGTGGTGTGGGCCCTAATGATGTATGTGCTTTATCTACACCGTCCGTTGTTTGGATGGTAGGGCCCACCATGGTGCATGTGTTGTATCCAAAACATTCAACCATTTGTGAGATCATTTTGTGGCATGAGGTAAATGGGTGAGTCAGATCTAAAGTTCAAGTGAACCCCACCATTTAAATAGTGGACAACGACATCCACCATTCAAACTTATAAGGGCAACGGTAGTTCCCAATTAAGCTGGTATTTGTTTTCACTTCATTTATCCCTATGTCAACTTATCAATAAGTTGGATCTCAAAAATACATAAGGGTGGTCCCAATTTGATATACATTTGGCCCATTGGTTCGGCCCAATTAATTCGGCCCATTTGATCGGCCTATTTGATCGGTCCATTTGAATCGGCCCATTCGATTTGGCCCATATGATTTGGCCCACTTGATCGGCCCCCTTGAATAGACCCATTTGATTGGCCCATTCGATCGGCCCATTTGATGTATATAAAGCCCAATGCAATGTATACGAGGCCCATAAGCGAGGCCCAATGAGATGTATGTGTGGCTGTTACATTATGTATGGATTCCTTATGTAGGCCACTCCTTGGAAGCAATGTTAGTTAGATGTCCACATTGAGGGGCAATGACGGTTAGATGTCCTTATTGCGGCCTTCCCTTAGGCCTTGTTAGGCCCATTCTCTTCGTAGGTTAACCCAAATAAGTGGTCCTCACTCGCCGTATGTGATTGACCGATTCCAATTTTCGATTCCGATTACGAGTATATGGTAACATAACATCATGCTACATGTCCATATTCATCATCTGCATACTTGTGATGAGATGAGTGATTGATCATAGTATATGTCATTGGGCAGATTATTATGAACTTCCTAGTAAGGGAAGTTGCCCGCACGAGTGCACGGTATGCACATGTTTGTTGTATGACTGGATTGCATGATTCATGCATCTTGCATTGTGAGACATGGTTACTGTACACCCTAGTGACATCAGGGCCATAGCCTCCACAGGCATATCGTGGTTAGCAAGATTGGATATCAAAAATTTTATTCTATATGGGGTGCTATAGATATCCATGGGTGAAAGTCCCTAAACTCTTATGGTACTAGGAGGTTACTCCAACGTCTAGACCGAGTGGGTGCATGAGCGCCGAATGCCGAATACTGTGAGGCTGCGCTTTCCACTGTGTCGTGGTCGGCTGGAAGGAGGTGCAGCCTTACTCGCCCAAGAGGAGGGGACAAAGCTAGGCTGAGTTTGACCAGCTCGAGGAATGGGTCCGCTATCGACGAGCCGAGTCCGATATTGGCAGGTGGATTGTGATGTCTTTTTCACTCACCTTGTTATGCACTATGGGGCAGCAATCTGGTTTGGAGTTACTAGACCCCGTTGATATTCCAGAGTTGAGCTGCATTGATATGTGGGCTTAGATGAGGATTCGCATGCTTGAGTTGCATTTCATACCGTATGGCCTTGGTATGGCGGACATCATTCATGCCTTGCACCGCATGGCCTTGGTATGGCTAATAGCATTCATGGATTCATCAGCATATTCCACATTACTCTGATACTACATAATTATATTAATACCTTACGCACACACTTGCACCACCCTCTAAGCTTTCCATAAGCTTATGCATGACCGTTGCATATAAGTGACGTTGGATCGCAGCAGTGCTGAGGTAAGAACGCATAGTAGCTCATCTTGGAGCTTTTTTTATCCATTATCATTGTATTTTCCTTTATGCTCATTTACTTGTAAAGTTTTTTATCATAGTGGAAATGTAATGGAGTTTTTAGTTGTTGTTTGTGGGTTATGCCTTTGGTTATCCTTATCACGAATCAAACTGATGTTGAAAATCCTCTTCGTAGCATCCCAGAATTGGAACCTAGCGAATGGGCGCTGGGAGCCGAGAATGGGGTTCTATGGAGGTTGTTGGTGCTAGATTTGGCGATCGAAAATTTCATGAGCCCGGTTTTCGAGTTTGGGGCGTGACAGTAGGGTCGTTGATCGATCTCCTAAATTCGTAATTTCGTCATAATTTCTTTACTTTATTTATTTTTTAGATTAGGTCTTATCTCCTAGATACTAACTTGGTTTGTTTTGTTTTACAGGATCTTAACATAGGAACTTCTTATTTGGTAACACCTTTCTAACTTCTCCTCTTACTTTCCATATTATTGTAGGATCCTTTCTTTTATTTTTCTTAAGATTAGATTCAGAGTTAAGGTCTCATCATGTATATGTACGAGTGTGAACGTCAGTATGCTGAGAAGAATAATTTATATTGGGATGATGGTTATGGTAGAAATCAACCTATGTCTCAAAACTTTTCTAAAACTATCATCGAGAACCAACAAGAATATAATAATCCACGAGTTAAGAAGTCCTTACGCGATCATATGTGGGAGAATAATTACACCCCACAAATTAACAAAACAGTACTTGAGTGTTGGGGTTATGATAATTATGGGAGTGAGGATTATTATCACCCATCAGATAAGAAGAAAATAATGTGTGATTATATTATGAGTGATAATATGTATTATCAACCATCAGATTCTCCCACCTATGATCCATATGACTATAATCAATGGACACATCAATGTTGGGAAGATAAACCAGCAATACACCCTAGAGATTATTCTCTTGGATCCCCAACCTTTGAGATCCAACCAGAAATGATCTAAGAGGATTCATGTTTTAATCTAGAACAATTCAACCAGCATGTTGTGGACATGATGAAATCATTAGAAGCGATTGAATCGCACCTCAATGAGAGGAACATGGCTAGTTTATCACAGCCTCAACCCAATCGAGATAAACAAAGCGAGGAAAGTGACCCTAACTTGCTTTTGAAGGAGTTGGATTATGTTAATGAGCATATGGTTCAATTTTTTGATGAGTCGATCTCGATGACTGTCCAAAGGAATGATCAAGAGATGTGGGTATCTTTCAAATATAGTGATGATGACACACCTTCGTTACATAACACACAGGATCTCAATGATGAGGTAGGGGTTGGTTTATTTGAACCTCAACCAAATTTAGGTATAGAATGTGAGGAAAGTGATCCCATCCTAAGTGTGCACTGCACGAAATTAGACGATGATGCGTATTGGGATGATGATCATGAATGTTCAGCCCAAATTCCCTTGAAACCAATCTCAAGTATGGTCCAAGTTAGTGATCAAGAAGTACACGAAGTGATTGGTCAAAAGGATCTACTTCACTTATCTGACATGCCTGATTTAAATGTGGAGGATGAACCCCTTACAACCAACTCTTCTAACTCTTATGAGACATGTTTAGACCACTCCCCTGAATTGAATGATGATATGATTTGGGAGAAGGACGAGTTGCTCGATACAACTCTGAAATTTGAAACCACCAAGTTGAGGCCATCATCTGAGTTGTACACATTTGACAATTCAGTGCCTTAATTGAGTAGTTTTAATGAACAGAGTAATCACATCGATGCTTCCCCTATTGATCTTCAATCTTTTTG
This sequence comes from Magnolia sinica, assembly GCF_029962835.1. Taxonomy (NCBI): domain Eukaryota; kingdom Viridiplantae; phylum Streptophyta; class Magnoliopsida; order Magnoliales; family Magnoliaceae; genus Magnolia; species Magnolia sinica. The sequence continues at coordinate 59,686,156 of NC_080579.1, forward strand.
TGCAGGACTGGAGCAAGAGAGTGTCCCTCCACCCACTTTCAAGGATGATGGATTCCTTGGGCAAATCATCACAAGCTCCAATGTGGAACATAAGTCATGCTCAGTTGAAGTTCCCAACTCTTTGAATGATTATTTGATACACTTTGCAGATTTAAATGATCCTATGACAAAAGGCAAAGTGAATGCCTTGCAAGACAACATCTCAGTAGTCATCACTGACCGAGGGAACCCTTACTCTGAAGCCCCTCCTTCCCTAGACCCTGAATGTTTACCATTAAAGGAAGAGGAGCTGAAAAGTGAACCCAAGTATAGAACGTCGAAATGTGTTGAGACTATATTACTTCTGGAGAATTTTTCTAAATTTTATCTACCTGTAGTCTCTGATTCACCCTGGGGTACTAACTCTGAAACTTTCTCTGTCACATGTGATTCATATATAATTTGGACACCTTACGAAATTAAAAGGAAACCTTATACTGAGGTCCATAAATTTCTCTGAAAATTTATACTCCAGGGCATCCAAGCCTATTGCAAAAGGGGCTTTTGAATGGTCCTGTTGAGGAACTTACTGAGAAACTTATCAAGATATTGGCCGGAAGAGGAACCTTGCAGCATGACTCAGTAGTTTTTTCCTGCCTTCATATGACTAGGGTAGTTTGCTTTATGCTATTTTAAGATAAACGGTTTTATGTCATTAGGTTAGTTTGCATGATACGTTGTTTTAGGATAGTTTGCTTTTGTGTCTTCACTCTCATGCTGACCGGCTTTCATGCTGCGATCCCTTGGAAAGTCTCCCTCGATTCGTTATACAGGTACTATCTTCCTATCACTTTGCATTTACTTTCGATGTCCCATGTGTATTGCATGCTCATATCTTTTACATTGAGGACAATCTAGATTTTAGGTTGGGGGTGGGAGATTAGGTAACCTAATCAGTGTTTTCTTGGTCTTGAGAAAAATTTGTGAAAATGTTTTGGAATTTCTTGTGAATTCAAAGTGATTTTGACAGTCATCTAGGGCACTTAGAATTTCAAGATACGTAATGTTGGTAATTTATGACTCTTGGATTCAGTATCTATTAGATTTCACAGTTAAATTTGAATTATTAATCCAGAATTAGAAGTTATAAACATTAATTGAGTCATGATTTCACACGTCACATCTCGCTTTTACATTAAGGTTTCAGTTGATATTGAAGGGTTAACTTGGTAATCACTAAGCATGTAAGGAACCAGCTTGGAACCTGGAAACTTTACCCTCATGATCAATTGAAGAAAAAGAAAATACCTAGCTAAAAAAAATTAAAAAATAGGTACCTTTGGAAAGGGTTGGGCGAATAATCTTCACCATAAGTTTGCTCTCTATAAGTGTAGATTTAATTCCCCATGGATGTTATGTAAAAAGGGTTGGGTGTACAGTCTTCACCATAGGTTTGCTCCCTATAGGTGAGGATTTGATTCCCCTTTGTGGCGTTACTTTCAATGAAAAAATCAAAAGCTGGAAGAATGAAAAGACGATCTGTGAGGCCAATTTTGGTTTAAGTCTTGGTTATCATGAATTCTCTTGTTGGTTACCAATGATATCCTGAAATAGAGAAGTGAATTTTAATGATGGTAAGCCGAAATTATACTATACTCCCATGGAACTCAATGTTTAGAATTTTCTCTAATTGATGGGTTAATACATTGAACATAATTATGAAGTTTACCATGCGCTTGAGTCTTGGAGAAAGTAATGCCCAACATTCATGAACCTTAGAATTCTGGGATCTAGATAGTTTTTTAAAAATCACTCGAGAAATTCTCCTGTAAGTCTCAACTTATTTTTCTCATACTTTGCTTGGGACTAGAAAGATGCTAGTTGGGGGTTGTGTTGAGGGTCAAATATTGCATATTAGACCCTAGTTATTTCCTGGATTTATGAACATGGTACTGTTTAACGGCTTAATTTAATCGTGTTTGTGATGCAAGGTGTATTTAGGAACCTGTGCTAAAAAAGGGTACTAAAAGTATGGATTTGATGGTCTAAATTCACTAAGGCGAGGGACGGACTCTAGGGGACCAAGATCGATAGATTTACACATCAGAGATCCGAGAAAATTGAAAACTGAAGCTTAAGTGGCCCGAAATTGGTCCAGAATGCAAGATCACAGGGTTCCAACCATCCGTTCGGCTTGAAACTTCATATATGGCCTGAGGACAACAAATTAATTGTATACGTCGATTTTTAGCTCCTGAATCCTTCTGAAAGTTACCTGACAGACAGATCAGCCCATTAATCTCTAATTTGGGGCCCACCTGACATCTGGATATGCCCTGATTTTCTTCTCAACCCTTAAATGGGATGACAATTCAAATGGACGGAGCGGATTTCTTACCGGCATTATAGTGGAATCCACATGGGGTTGGGCATACAAACAGTGCATGTGTACTTGCAGTGCACCAGACCGGAGAGTCCGGTCAACAAAAGCAGACTCGTCTCCTCTCTCTCCTCTGCGCAAGAACGGACAGCGTCTTTACATTGTCCATCCGTTTTTCACTGGTGGGCCCCAGTCATCATTCTTTTGCAAGATCTGGACCATCCATTGCGTCCAGAGGGGAGGCTAGACCCTCCCATAGGTGTCCTTTTATTCCTATGCGTGCACACACATGTAAATCATGATCAAACGCAGGATGGACGGCTGAAGAAAAACATCACTAGACAGCACCAAAATTTGACCAAAACTACCCCTTCCCGACTAGATTTTCGCCAGGAATTCAATGGGCTATGTGGATTTCCCAACAGAAGTTTATCATGGGCCCCACCAACGTCACAGCGTAAGTCTGGTTACGCAGGCTCTATTTCAACGTCTGAAACCAACAATTTTTAGCCGATTGCACGATCATAGAAGTTGATCGGATGGAAGATCTGATCCGTTAATCGAGTAGGCCGTCGAAAACTGACCTAGGGCATGTTATTTCCTTGGAAAGAAAGAAAGGAAAGTGGAGCAGATCTGATCCGGTCTTTCCTGCGTAAAACAAGGGGTGTAACTCATTTTCTGTGTAAAGAAGACTTCCACACCGCCTTTTGTCTGTAAGTTCCAGCCAACTCTCTATCAATCTCTCCACCAACATTCCTTCTGTTTCCATTACTATAATAATGGGACAAGAAAGAAGAGAAAAGGCATTCAATTCGCAGCTAGGACGTGAAGCAGGGAGAGAGAGTAGTATTTCAGATTTCTTTTATTTTACTATTTCTTTTTATTATTTCTTTTAAGATGTTTAGCCTAATCATGTCTATTCTAGGTAGCTAGGGCTAAGAGGTGAAGCTTGCAGTGTGATGGGGAGACTTTTTGTTTGTGCCTTTTGTTTAGACTGAACTGATGTTGATTTTAGTTTAATTAATGGAATGTTTTTAGTTTTTAATGGTTTATTGTGACTAAAATTACAATGGGTCTGCAATAGGTTTGAGCATGTTCCTTTCCTTTTTATCTTTATGACGTCAGGAAGCCTGTTGTTCACCATCGTCTCCTGGGCATGGTCGGATGACGGTACTCTTCCTAACCCTCATACATTGTTGATTGGTTGGTAATTAGTTTAATTCTGTTGTTTACTTTATCTCCTGAGCATGGTTTGGTTATGGAATCCATTCTAATTCATATACCTTTCATCTCTTGAAAATTATATCAAAAGAAGTTCAGTTTGATTTTCATGGTTACACCCTTCAACTAAATGAAGATGGGACTCTAAGTCTAGTTGAGTTCTTGAAGCAGGCATAAGATCTCCCTGATCTCTACTAGTGGATCCTCTAAATCCCTAGTTTCCTACCTCTGAATTCTTTAAGTTTTAGATTAATATTTCACCATTATTCCCTCAAATTCCTTCGATTTACATTTCATCTTAGCCTAGTTCTAGTTCTACTTAGTTTCAGATTATGTATAAGTTTCAGTCCCTTGAGATTCGACCTCGGTCTCACTGAGTTTATTACTACATCACAACCTTATACTTGGGGAGTGAACAGCACAATATCTTTGCATGGACTTTACTTTCTGGGTTCCTATCACCAAGACCCCACATAAAGTTGATAATGTCATTCAATCTTGTATAGAAGTCCATGAACGTTTAACTTTCTTCCATACATATTTCATCAAATTTGGTTGTGGATTTGAACTTTAGATTTCTTGACAATTATTGTACCCTCGTGTGTCATTTTCAAGATATCCCTGGCTTGCGTTGCAGTATCAAAGGATATAATTCTCTTGAATTCATCCAGTGATAGTGCACAAGTAATTGCATTTGAAGCCTTGGCATTAACACTACTCTCACTTTTCTGAAAAGCGGTCCAAGAAAAGTAAGGTGTGACTTTTACAGTTTTAGATCCATCAGTACTAGTTACTTCAGTGGTAAGAGGGGTCTAATTGGTCACTGTGGCTTAGCACACACTCTCATCCATGGATTTTAAGAAAATTCTCATTCTGGCTTTCCAATAGGCATAATTGGAGCCATCAAATGGTGGAGGCCTAGTGACAGAAAGGTTATCAAAATTTGACATCTTAAAAAGCTCAAATCGACTAGCTCAAGAAATTAATCCAAAAATTAAAGCGAGCTATTAGACTTTGAGACCACTTGAAAAGGCTGAGCTAGGAGTCCTAGAGGGGGGCGGGGGTGAATAGGAGTATGCCAAATTTAAAAAATTAAATGCAGAATTAGACAAATATAAATAAAAATAGCACTAAACAATCCCACAAAATAGAAATGAAAAACAACCTCAAATGTATAAGTACTGAGAGGTTGATACAGATGTTGTTCCAAGGACAATATTGCACAAAAAACCAATAGCTTATGGTAGTACAACATGATTCCTAGAACTGTCTATGTATCAAAATCTCAAACCGATACAGAGGAATAAGGAATAAAAATAGCAAAGAAAATAAACTAAGCTATTACATCATTCCCACACTTGCATAAAAGAGATTACAACATTCTCCACAAAAGGTTAAAAATGAATTACAACATTCACACAATAACCACAATCAACCATCGACCACAACACCAGAAATTATAGTGGTTCACTTTTGTGTACACCAACTATTTAAAAAAACAGCCACACAACTACTCCACTCCCAATATCCTCACACAGTGGATATTGGTGTTCACTATGAAATAGGTTTTTCAAGGTTCACCTAAAACCTTCACAATTGTGTCTTTCTGTAATGTCTCAAAAAAAACCGTACAAAGTCCCGAGTACCACCTTAGGCAGAAATCAACCAGGACCAAATCCTTTAGAAATTAGGTTAATATTAACAAGTGCTAAACTAGAGTGCTTATGAAATTAGCATTAATCACTTTAAATTTGATCTACAAGACCCAAAATGTGCAGAATCATTGACGCTACATTACCTTGAAATCTAGAATCCATCTTTAAACCCAGTTGCTCTCGGGAGCATCTTGAAACTCCGTATCGGACCTGGACCGCACGTTGAAATTTCGATTACCCTGAAACTATACAGTTATGACCGCATTACTGGACTTGACAACCCCCTCGAAAATCAAGTCCAAACTGTGTATAGAAATGCACAACTTGAGCCTGGAGCAAAGAGTGTGAGAAACGTGAAAATATTTAGAAATAAAATTCAAATTTAAGTAATCTGAGTCGTATCACTTGCAGACTAAATATAAGGATTCAGACCATCAAAATCTGACCCAAATACACCCTCGGATCAGGAGAAATGTCCCTCACATGTCGATGTACTTGTGGCCCCGATCGAGTGACCTTAACCGATGAACTGAAATTGGTCTACCACGGCTGATCTGTAAATCTGATCGGAACAAAAACTCAGCTTGACCTAGATCCATAGTCAGGGAGCTTAAGTCCGACCGCAGGTGGAAAAGGGGCCCCAGAAGTGCTTCGTTGGACCGAAATAGACCTAATTTGGTTATAACCTAAGTATACCTTGGCCCTGGGGCTAATTCCATCAATTTTTGGCCTATATAAAGACCTTAAACCCTTACTCTCAAATTCCATACGAATTTTCCAGACCCTAGCTAAGAGAGAGAGAGAGAGGAAAGGAGAGAGAAAGTGAGAGAGAAGTTGGTGAATCATCTTGAAATTCTTCCCAATTACCTGGCGTACCTAATCCATCGCATCTGAATCGTTATTCTGGCGATTCTAATCTCATTTTTGGGTAAGTCAATTAAACCCTAACTTGTTTTGGAATTTAGAATAGCTTAAGTGTTGATGTAGCTAATCTACTTCATGCCTTAGGTTACCTATTCGCCGTCGACGAAGACTTATCGTCTAAATCAAATCCGTTGTGCAATATCTGGTTAAAGGTTCGGACTATATTCGTATAGGTTATGGTTTTCAAGGCTTTCAATGTTGGCTAATGGTTTATTATTATTGTGGGTGAAATTCTCATGCCAAATGCGATGTTTATATTGCGTTTTTGATATATATGAGCTATATTGAGATTTGAGTATTCCATGTATAGGTAGAAAGTATCGTATACGTATGAAATACAAGCATGTGTTTTCCATGATTAATTGTCGTGTGTTTGTGCTAGTTGTATGTGTATCAACTCCTTGGTGAAAGGAATGGTCCTAATGTGTGTTATCACCAACATACGTCATGTATGTTGGAATATGTAGTCTAAGTGTTTGTAGAAATGTCTGAATGATCAAGTGTGTAATATATGGTACTGTTTATGGGCATTGAGAAAGGTTCTTAACCATCTTAATGATGTGTATGATTTCCTACATGCAACTTACATTCTTTGTTGTTTAATTTAGGCACTACTTAGGTGTGAATTCATGTTAAGTTGAAATCCATAAAATGCTCACATGCTTATATGATTGGAATTTTGATCCATAACTGTTCAGAATTGATGGTATGAATATCTATTATAACTGAAGGTATTTGGGACTATGAATAATTTAGGAAATCGGTAACGTGCTTTGAGTTCGTGGCTGAGCTCGTTTTCGCCACGTAAGACGTGTTTGACTAACCCGAGTCGTATTAGGATTGTCGGCAGTGGTTTGGCCACACGGGGTGTTTGCGCACTTCATATCGTTCAACTCAATGTGCGCTCATGCTAGTCGAGCTCGTCAAGTGACCTGATTGCCCGGTGGATGTTCACCATGTATGGATGCTACTGTTTGAATCTAGGGCACCAAACTTACCAGTGCAAATCCCGTTAACTATGGTACCTTAATCCGCCAAGACTCATGAGCTGAGCATGGTGGTATGGGACACCATGGTTGAGCTGTTGGCCTACACTGGGGTGACGAGCCTCCCCATAGTGACCAGTGAGCAATCTAGACTCATGAGCTGAGTATGGTGGTTTGGGACACTATATTCGTGCTGTCGGCCTACATTGATTGGTGACGAGCCCTTTGTAGTGACCTCAAGCATACCATGATACTGCATTGAGACGACGAGCTTTATTGTAGCAACTAATGTATGACTAGGCCTGCATTGATTGGTGACGAGCCCTTTGCAGCGACTTAGAACCATAACAACGTATGAGATTGCTTAGAACTGACGACCCTAGAATGGATCACCGTTTGGGAATTGATATAAAGAAGGTATCTTAGCTTCCCAATCCTGCTATATGAAAAGGACTAATGACAACTTGGTAATCATATTCATGCACCGCATTGCATATGCCTTGGCGTTGTGGAGCACTGCGGGAGGTTGTCATGTGTACCGTAAGATGAAGACGCTGAGGGAGTGCAGGCGAGGGCATGCATCATTTCTATATACATCCTTGCATTAACAAGAGTAATTAGGATATGTTTCATTGTGATGCTTTATCATTACTGCTTGATTGAATTAATAGCATGTTAACTTTTACTGTATAGTTCCACTGAGTTGATTACTCACTCCCACGTTCTGGGATGATGTTTAAACACCAACTAAACTCTGTCTTAGATGCAGATGATGACGCGACCCACGAGGTGGAGCGGGAGTATGAGGATGATGAGGAGGCGTTCTCCTTTATGCAGTCTCAGGCGTGTTCATGTGAGCCATGTCCTGAGCTGCAAGGATTCAGGGTTATTGTTGTAATGGTGTATTTCATTTTGATACTTATATTTTGAAACAAACACTTGTAATTACGACCTAGCAGAGCATATTTCTCAGAGACTTATATATATACATATATGTTTCTTCAGTCTTTCGCTTGTGTATTTCATCTGTCCCTAGATTATGTTTATAGTTTGGCTTAATCTACTCCATGGTTTATGCACTAATATGGACAACATACAATCACCATTTCATATGTTGCATAAGTGATGTTCTGAAACTTGGGAGCTGAGTTATGCTCGACCCCCGAATTTTAGGGCGTTACACTTTCAAGTGGGCTTACACAATTCAAAAACCCCACACTATGAGCTTTCTGGATCACCTCAAACAAGCCAAAAAATAAAGAGAGATTTTTCTGGATATTCTCCTTTGATGAAACTCGGTAGAACCAATTCGAAGTAGATGTTCAATGTCCACACTCACTTATGAAAATGTTCTAAGTTCTAAATGATTTTTATATTAAATCACCTTGGGCTAGCTTGATTTGATTTTGATTCTAAGAAAGGAGAAACCTTAAATCCCTTTTTCAAATAAGATTGGAATGTAGAACTCAAAATCAAATGCAAAAAGCTAAATTAAAGAGAATATTAAATGAGCACTAAATAGCTTAAGAATATCACAAACGTATCTCTCAGAGTGGTGTCTTAATCTTGCTTGAATGACTTATCAAACTCTGGAATTTGTGCTCCATTTATAAGTACAGAAACTGTTCACTCAACTGGCCCAGAGGTCAGCTCGACTGGTCGAAGGACCAACAAGAATTCAAAATTTTTAAGCATGATAAGATAAGACTGTTCCACGACTGGTCGAGTGAGTGGTACAACTGGTCGAGTGGCTTGCACGACCAGTCAAGCCCTGAACTCTATTGGTCGAGTGGGACCAAAAATGTTTACTAGACTTTGAGTCGAGCTTGCTAGACTTTGAGTCGAGAATACTCGACAGGTCGAGCATTGTTCACTCGACCGGTCGAGCAATCTCAAAGATTGGTCGAGGATTTAATAAAAAATTCAAAAAATCCATAACAACCTTTGGACTGGTCAAGCCAGTACTTGGACTAGTAGAACATAAAGTAGGACTCATCGAGAAAAAGTTTATAAAATTTTGTAGTCACCCAATTTCAGTATGCAATCAATATGACCTAACCTATGGTCAATCTAGGGTCATTCATACCTTATAAGTGATATTTGAACATTGAATCATCATTCGCTTCGGTTGACAGTTGATCTTGAAGTACATGAAGCTTGACATTTTCATGTACTTTAAAGCTTGAACTTAAAATACTTTGAGCTTTGAAAATGAAGTACTTGTGACTTGTATTTTACCTTGGGCTTTGAGTTCCAAAGTAAAGCACATTGTCTTGACATAGTTGAAGCTTGAAAGCTTGATCTATCACTTGATGTTGTACTTGAACCTGTGTAAGAATCTCTTATTCTTATACATGTGCTGCTTAAATCTTGAATTGGAACATCTTGAACTTTTACTTGAATTGCATGATCTTGAATATGAAGATGAGCTATACAAGTTACAGATTCTAAGAGGTTTTGGCACTACAAAATTTGACAATCATAGGAGCTAGATAGAATAGCATTTACATAAACAGCTAGATGATGGTGACGATACCCATGGCATTAACATGATTAATTCTTTCGGGGAAGATAGAACACTTTTAACTCTATACTCAGACACTTTAAAGACATGCTTGGCCCATTCCCTTGATTTAGATGATGACATGATTAGGGAGATGGATGCCTTGCTTGATGCTATGCCGATACTTCAAGTTAACTAGTGGAGACCACAATTTGAGAAATTGCCCCAAACTGATGTAGTGCCTTACCGTCTAGCCTCAAAGCACCGAAGTTTGACCTAAAACCTTTGCCCGCTGATCTTAAATATATCTACTTAGGTCAAGATGAGACAGCCAGTGGTGATTTCTTCTCACCTTGAGAAAGAACAAGAGAATGTGCTCATTTCCACTCTCATTAAGCATAAAGGAGCTCTTGGATGGTCGATTGCGGACCTCAAGGGAATTGATCCTTTAATTTGTACTCACTGTATCCATCTTGATGATAATTGGAAAACCTCCCGACAACTACAACGTTGACTCAATCTAAATATGAAAGAAGTGGTCAATGCTGTGGTAATTAAGTTGTTGGATGTGTGTATCATATAGCCTATATCCGACAGTTAATGGGTGAGTCCAACTCAGGTAGTTCCTAAGAAGTCCATAATCGCCATCGTAGCCAATGCCGACAATGAACTCGTGCCGACTAGAGTTACTACTAGTTGGAGAATATGTATTGATTACAGGAGGTTGAATACCATCACAATGAAGGATCACTTTCCTTTGCCCTTCATTAATCAAATTTTGTAAAGGTTAGTCGGTCACTCTTACTATTACTTCATTGATGGATATTCGGGCTACAATCAGATAGAGATAACCCTTAAAGATAAAGAGAAGACAACATTCACATGTCCCTTTGGCACCTTTTCTTACCAAAGGATGTCATTCGGACTATGTAATGCCCCTGCCACTTTTCAGTAATGCATGTTGAGTATTTTTTCGACTTGGTGGGGCAATATTTAGTGGTCTTCATGGATGACTTCTTTATCTTTGGTCCATACTTTAGCGAGTGTTTGAAAAATCTTAAATGTGTGATGACGCAATCCGAGGAAAAGAATTTGGTTTTGAATTGGGAGAAATGTCATTTCATGGTTCCCAAGGAAATTATGCTTGGACACATTATTTCGTTCAAGGGAATTGAGGTAGACAAGGTAAAAATTGATCTTATCTCTAACCTACCTCCACCCAAGAGCCGACGTGATGTGCAATCCTTCCTAAGACATGCTAGATTTGATAGACAATTCATAAAGGACTTTAGTCATCTCTCTCGTCCTTTATGTAATCTACTTCAAAAGGATGTATCATACGAGTGGACTGAACAATGCTAAGAAGCTTTCACTAAGCTCAAGGGTATGTTAACTACCGTACCTATCATGTAGCCACCCGATTGGAGCATTCCTTTTGAGATGATGTGCGATGCATCTGACTATGCTATTGGGGCAGTGTTAAGTTAGAGAAAAAAAAGAAGTCCTACATTATTCACTATGCAAGTAGAACTCTAATTCTACCCAAGTGAACTACTATACTAAGGAGAAGGAACTCTTAGCCGTAGTATTCGCTTTGGACAAATTTAAGTCCTACTTGATCAGATCTAAGATCATCGTCTACATGGACTATGCGGCGCTAAAGTCTCTTCTTTTTAAGACGGATGCCAAGCCTTGCCTGATAAGATGGATTATCTTACTCAAATATTTTAATATTGAAATATGAGACAAAAAAGGGGTAAAAAGCGTAGTTGTTGACCACTTTTCTCATCTTGACCTCCCTGATTCCCTTGTGCCGAAACTGATAAACAATATGTTTCCTGATGAACAATTGTTTAAACTCTCCCAACTACCTTAGTTTGCTGACATTGCAAATTATCTTGCTATAGGTTCATGCCAACATATTGGACTGCGCAAGATAAGAAAAATTATTCACCGAGGTACGTAAGTTTTTCTAAAATGATCCTTATTTATTTAAATATTGCTCAGACCAAATTCTAAGGAAATGTGTGCTAGACAATGAACATCAGAATGTCATCTCCTTTTGTCATTCTTAGGCCTATGGTGGTCACTTTTCTGCTAAAAAGACCATAGCCAAAATTTTGTAGTTTGGCGTTTACTGGACCACGATGTTTAGAGATACTCATGAGTTTTGCAAAGCTTGTGAGCATTGTCAAAAATTGGGAGGGTTGTCCCATCGAAATATGATGCATCTGAACCCCACTCTTATTATTGAAGCATTTGATTATTTGGGCATTGATTTCATGGGACCATTCCCCCATTCCTTTGGGAATATTTATATCTTGTTAGCAGTAGACTATGTCACTAAGTGGGTCGAAGTGATCCCGTGCTGGAATAATGATCATAAAATGGTCATTCGATTCTTAAAAGAAAATATCCTTTCTGATTCGGAATGCTTCAGACCATCATTAGTGATGGAGGTTCACACTTTTATAATAGGCCATTTGAAAACTTAATGAAGAAATATAACATCTCTTATAAAGTGAGCACTCCATACCGCCCGCAGACAAGCGGGTAAGCCGAAATTTCTAACTGGGAAATTAAACAAATTCTTTAAAAAAAAGGTTAACCCTAACTATAAAGATTGGTCAATTTGTTTGACCAATGCTTTATGGGCTTACCGTACAACTTAAAAAACCCCCATTGCAATGTCTCCATTTAGACTCGTTTATGGGAAAGCCTACCACTTGCCTGTGGAGATGGAGCATAGAGCCTACTGGGCTATCAAAAGTCTAAACTTTAAATTAGACAACAATGGCTCGCTGCGTAAGCTCCAACTAAATGAACTTAAGGAAATCTGAAACAACGCTTATGAGAACTCGAGAATTTACAAGGACAGGATGAAGGTATTCCATGACAGGAACATCCTTCAGAAATCATTCATAATCGATGAAAAGTCATTCTGTACAACTCTCAGTTACATCTTTTTTGGGGAAAACTTCGATCTCGTTGGACTAGCCCTTTCACTGTTACTAATGTCCATCCGCATGGGGCCGTCAAGATAAAGAATCTAACAAATGATAATATTTTTGAACTAAATAGACATCTTCTTAAGCCATTTGTTGAGAATCTTGTTTCAGAAGACATGTCCATGCCTTCGACTGATCTTATGTACTAGGACTGACCTCCTAGTCTGATGGAGGTGTAATTAGGTTTATTGCTTTCATAGAATTTAGGATTTGGATAATTTCATTTCAGTTTGTTTAGTCTTTGTGCTAACCCATTTACATGTTAAGAACTTTGGAAAAGCTTCAATTCTCCTTCTACAGGTATTATCTTCCCATTTCTGTTCGTTGTCTCATGTGCATTGCATACTCAAATCTTTTACATTGAGGAAAATGTAGGTTTTAGGTTGGGGGGGGGGGGGGGGGGGGGGTATATTAGTTAAACTAATCAGTGTTTTCTTAATTTTGAGCAAAAATTATGAAAAATTTCAATTTGTCATGTTAAAAACATGTTTGAGAAACGATAATTTGTGGAATTAAGAATACTTTAAGTATGATGATAAGAGATGGAGATTGAACTTTGAATTGTTGGAGTTTGATCAACCAAGTAGACTATCGTCTAAATTCTTGAATTTAATTGATTAAGAGAAAGTTTGAATATCATGTTAATCTAAGTCACTAAACATGTACAATTTGCTTTCTGTGAATAATAATAGAATTTCTGATTGTCAGTATGTATATCATTAAAAGATATTTATAATTATGTTTAGAGAATTTTATCCACCTTAAAAGGATGAAAAGAATCAGTTAAAAAAATAGAGAGATTGACAAAAAGGTCATGTATGATGAAAAGACTGGAAAGGAATAAAAAGTTCGAAAAGAATGAATAAATGAAGGGACCATCGATATAAAATAAAAAACTGGAAAAAGAAGGAAAAGGTGATAAATTTGGGATCAGTACTTGATTATTCAATAAAACTTGAGTTGATGAGCATGGCTAACATTATGAAATAGTAGTATGTTATTGAAAGTAAATAGAATTCACAAAGCACATTGGAAAATTTTGATATATGAACTTATGCTCTTAAATGATTAATAAAAATACTTTTTTATTTAATTGCTCATGTGATTCGACTCTAGGTTTTTAAAATCGCAACTCACTTCTTTAGATTTTACTCATTCATACTTAATTGCACAAAAGATTATTTTCTGAAAGTGATTTAAACATTGAAAATTAAAGATCACTTCACGCATGTTTTGCTCGGCACTAGCAAAATGCTGGTTAGGGGTGTATTGAGTGTGAAAAATTGCATATTTTCTCCTATTTATACCTTGTTTTTATAAAAATGATAGTGCTTAATTAATTTAATTATGCATGTTTTCATGTGTGAGGTGATTTTGAGAACTTAAAGGTAAAATTGATGCTAAAGGAAGATTTATGCTCAAAAGATTACTAAATAAAAATTTGGATATTTGAAAGTCATTAATGAAAAATTCACATGCCAAAGATCCAATAAAACAAAGTGAGGAATGAAGAGAATCAAAGATCTGAAGTGAAGAAAATGAATTCTGAAATTGTCTTGAAAACAAACATATTCTTGAAATTATCTTAAAAAGGCACATTTTGAAACTCCAAGTCCATTTTCAAAAATTGCGTAGAGTGTATAAATTTGAGTTGGTTTAAACTCCGAGCATATTTTGGAAAACTGCGGAGAGTGCATAAATTTGAGGCAGTTTTTAGATTTTTCTAACTTGGTGCGAAAGTTGGAGTTCCACAACTATAAATGGGACTCCATAGGTTTCTCCAAAGCATCTTCTAAGGTTTGGAAAGGTCTCAATGAGCATACATAAGGGTGGAGCAGCCGCCAAAGAGTTTTTATTCTTCCTTAGTTTATTTTTTATTCTTTGTTTAAGAGATTTTTTTCTCAATCATGTCTATGGTTGGCTAAACCTCTTAACTAGGGATAAGAGGTAAAGCTTGTAGCGTGTTTAGATGTTTATTTTGCTTTAATTCTTATTCTTATTGAACTTCATTGGTTTCTAGTTTGATATTAAGGGAATATTTTCAGTTTTTCTATGATTTATTGTGACTTAAATTACAATAAATGCTATGATAACTTTGGATATCTTCTTTTCCTGTTTTGAGATAGTGAGATTGGTAAATCCCATTGTTCACCATCATCTCGTAGGCATGGTAGGGTGATGGAATCCCTTCCAATCATCACAATTCTCCTCCATTGAGAATTAGGTCAATGATAGGTTCAGATTTGATTTAAATTGTTTTATCTTCCAATTAGATAGGATACGACTCCAATTCCAATTGTGTTCCTTGAATCAAGTAAGGTAGCATATTGATAGCTACAAGTGAATCCTTGGCACCCTAGTTCCCACCTTTAAATTCATAAGTTTTAATCTACTTTATTCATAATTACTCTCCTTTATTCTAGATTTCAGATTTAGATCTTCTTCTAGTTCTAGTTCTAGCTATTTCAAAATACGTACAAGTTTAGTGCCTGTGGATTCGACCTCGGTTTTACTGAGTTATTACTACATCACGACCCTACACTTGGGGTTGTGAACATATGGCCACAAAAGTTTTGTATTAGCCCAAGTATTTTGCTTTTTCTTTTCATTCCAATGTTCATGACCATATAAACGATTTGAATGGCATATACACATCAAGGTGGAGCCAAGGAAAGTTTCAATGGTTGACATTTCTTTCTCCACTTTTCCCTGTCATGTGACCCACTTGCATTTTGGATCCACCTCGTATTTGGTCATGTGTTATAAAATGAGCTCGAAAAATGTATGGACGGGTGGATTTCTCACTAACATCATGATGAGCCCCACCTATCATATCAATAGGTTGGATGGCAAATAAACATTCCCGTGGAATCCATGAAGTTTAATGGTAGGTAGGGAGTCAATCACGATTGTTTCATATGGGTAAATGTGTTAAATTAACATATTTCAAATATTTTAAACGTTAGTTAACACACTAGTTATTCTAGATTCAGTATTAGTTTTCTGACTTCATATTTATATTTTGGATTCAGACTTCGGATTTCAGATTTAATAAACATGCCCTAAGGGCATGATAGATGCTTTGAAGCCCCCACGATCAATATTGATGCTTTATGTAGGAAACTAATTGAATTGAAGTTCAAATCTATGTTGGTATGTGAATGATGATTTAACCACTCTATTAACTAGTTGGATAGGATAGGATAGGACTTCAATTCCAATTGAGTTATATGATTTATCAACTAAGCGTATTAGACATTAAGAAAGGATATAAGTGGATCATTGACACTATTGTGCTTTATCTCTATTGATTTTCTTCTCAATTACATCATTACTTCTTAAAATCAAATTTCATAAGTTAGTTATAGTTCTAAACTGTTCTAGAAATCACACAATTATAAGTTCCTATGGGCATGACCTCGGTCTCACCAAGTTATTATTATATCGTAACCTTGCACTTGTGGTTTGTCTCAATCAACAAGTAAAACATTAAGATACACTCATCTATCTCCTTTATATTCGACATCCAGAATGACCATTTCACGTTCCGATACATCTTATTTCCACCTTGGTGAATTGTAAACTTATATCTACGTGCTTACTATTTCGACCAGAAACGAAAATTATTTGATTTGGGGAATTATCTTACTTAATAACAACGAAGAGCAGGAATGAAGAGAATAATCATCAACTTTATCTGAATTCGTTTATATCCTTTTCATCCTTTGATTCCAAGATAAAGTCATTATAATTGAAAGTACAAATATTAAATGAGTTCAAATGTAAATTTCAACAACATTCTAGCTCATATCATTCAAGTCTCCATGGGAGATGAGTTGTGTGGATCTTCCTTCTCATATACGCCTTCATGAACAACATGATAGGATATTGAAACATCCTGAAGAAAACTTCTTAAAAAATGTCAAAAAATAAGCCCTTTTCAGTCATCCACGCAACTCAACACTGAGTTGCACAGCTCAAGGAGTTGCGGGGGTCTGCGCAACTCAATTTGAGTTATGCGGTCTGGCCTTATGCTCCCCCTCTCTCTCCTCTTTATGATACATGTCAGAGGTACTACACTTCTGAAAGAATCTCAATATCCCAACTAATGGGGGAAGGGGGTGTTTATAGACTTTCACACGTGTGGGCCATCGAATCCCGTGCTGTGGACCCCACTTCGCATCCATTCAACGTGATCGGCATAAACCACATTGATGAGTTACGCGTGTCCGCGCAACTTGACCTCATGTGCAACTTGTTACCATGTGCAACTCAATCTTTTATTATTTTTCTTCAATCTTCTCTTGTTTCTTTTTTCTTTCTTCTTTTAATTAATTTTATGCTCCAACAGATGCCCCCTTAATCCAAGGTTTGATCGATCATCAGGTCAATTCGAAGGATCAAACTTCCTTTCCGAGAGTCGAGTTGCGTAGACCCGCGCAACTCCCACATTACTCCAGTGAATCG
This sequence comes from Magnolia sinica, assembly GCF_029962835.1. Classification (NCBI taxonomy): domain Eukaryota; kingdom Viridiplantae; phylum Streptophyta; class Magnoliopsida; order Magnoliales; family Magnoliaceae; genus Magnolia; species Magnolia sinica. Next base: position 59,703,279 of record NC_080579.1, read on the forward strand.
GGTCCCGCGCAACTCTCACTAGGTCCGTTCCTCTTATGAATATTATGCACTTGCCTTCTTTCTTTATTTGAAATTTCTTTAAGCCCAAAGTCTTCTGTCGCACAACTTGTCATTCCGCGTAACTCACTGTCCACGCAACTCAGTGTCCGTGCAACTTAGTCTCCTTGCAACTCGTCACCCACACTACTCTCCTATATCTAGTACAATTTCTCTAAGTTTTGAAATTCTGCCAAATTTTCTTCGAAGCCCTGCATTCTTTCTTTTCCTTCTCAAAATCTTTAATCTTGATAATCTTTGATCTATGGATATGAAACACTCGAAGGCCTCATCTTCATGAAGGAAGAATTATTCATCCTCTTTAGGATCCAGACAAACTTCCCAAAACACTTGGGATTTTATAGAGATTAATGAAGAATCTTGAAATTTCATAATCCTTTTAAGAATAAAGCAACTGTCATCCCCATCAATTTGTGGCGTAATTGGTTGATTTTGCATAGTTAACCCTTCGCCCACCGAAGCAACTTTATTTTTGTAGATAATTGGATTATGTTGGCACCAAGAATTCTGGAAGGACGTTTGGAAGGGACCAAATCTTGTCAGAAAGCTAGCATAATATATAAAATGTGATTCTTACGTCCTTGCTACAATCCTCATTAGCCATTTTCTACTCATTTCTTCGAAACCGCTTAACAACATTTCTTCAATGGGCATTTAACCTAGAGAACAGATAAATTTCTAACCAAAGGCCTTCTATCACCTAGGTTCTATAGTGCTTAGGCTTGAGGTATTGCTTGAAAACATATTGTTATCTTGGAACAGATTAACCTCTTCAATGCAATCATAACCACATCCGAACATTTTTACGAAGACACAGCTATCTTCAGGGGTTTCCTCAATCACTGGTCTCCGATCACCAATTCATTCCATCTTCATTTGGGCGAAATGAGTATCACCTTATGGGATCTTCTCTGCATATCAGGTTTCCCCATCATGGGCAATATCTTCGATGCATACATTCCTTCAAACAATGAGTTTTCTTTTCTCTCTACAGGACACAGTAAGTTTGAGATTTTAAAGACCACTCTTGAACTCTTAAGAGAAATGGTTAACTTCCCACGGCCCAACGAAATTAATTCCCTTGATTGGCTTGCTCATTTCTCTCAAAAACTACGATGTATTTCTTTTCTTTCTACTTTCTCTTTTTGAAGCCTTCATCTTACGTATATTCATGTCATCTTTATTTTAACAGCTTTACAGGCCATATTCACCGAGAACTCAAGATCATTCGTAAGAATATTGAGAGTACCGCCGAATACAACTCTTCTTGTGAACTAGCCGCTTTCCTAACTTACTGGCTAAGCTTGGTCATATTTCCTGATTTGAAACAAATAGATATCATCAAACCATCTCTCTTTATAGTCGTAGGTGCAATGGCAGAGGGTTAGAAATATTCATCACCTCTAGCTTTATGTTCCCTATATCATGCTTTTGGGGACGTCATTTTCGGCCTTAGAGATTTGATGGTCGAATCTTTTCCAGTTTGTGCTCCCTGGTATTTCTTCATAGGTTGGCTAGGAGTGTACTTTCCTTAGACCTTTACTGACTCTGGAAGAGCATATTCAAACCCTTATCGGCTCCCTCTTCAGCATTATCAACTGAGGAAGATGATTGAAAAGTCGAAGGGTTGGGTCACCCGAAAGATAGAGAATAGTAACCCTATCGCCTTTTATCAATTTTCGTTTACTAGCCATTCAGAGGGTATAGAAGTAGTCAATGATGATTCCATCTCTTTTGTTAGGCAATCATTTCTTGTTGTCATCAAATTTAGTACTCTTCCACTAAAGGAGGGTAGAACATTCTCGCGTGAACCATATTATCCAAGCAGATTTGCTTGTCAAGTTGGATTTGATTAAACTATGCGAGAGACTTATAACATTGTTATAAGATCCATGAGGAGTCATGGTATTGGACCATAAAACTGGGCTCTGATATGGAGGCAACTCTTGAATGTCAATACTGGATCTCACTTCATAATCCCCAAATATAATTATCCAATACATACTTCTTATTCCTAGATGCGCTGGTGGGCTCATCAATATTATTTGGTATGTGAGTATTATCCAGTAGACCATGCCATACACATTCTTCCACCACAATAAGAAGTTTTTAGAAGGACCCAGGCATAGGTTATTTTTAAGTGACAGATCATGCCCCCTGTCCAGGTCAACTTTACGTAAGGATTTCTTCAAAAGATATTGTTCATGAAGCAAAACCTGCTGATACCCTTGAAGAATGGATAGCTTTTGGTGTCCCTTTAAGGAATTTAGAGAATATGTTTGAATCATCAAACCTTCCAGAAGAAAATGATGATTCTTTGCAATTTCATTCTCCACCACCTTTGAGAATTTTATGGGATAATTTACTTTCATCATCAAAGAAGCAAGAGATAAAAAAATCCCATAGCTTTCGTTAATAGGATAAATATATCATAATTGAAGACTAATAGTTGATCCTGATGATTAACTTTTGAATAGGGTATCGTAGTCATTTTGAAAATGTTTGTCATTGTAATCTGCACCTGTTTCAAGAAAAATACATTTCTATCTGTTTGTATGATCAGTGTCTAAGATTTTCATGATTTATTTCATCATATCAGGCAATTACATATTTGAGCATATCTTAAGTAAAATAGGCAACCACATGTATCCGCAACATCAATGTATCTGCAGCATTTTGATGCTACATATAGTTTAAGCTCTTCATTAGTGGAGTTGGTATATTTTTTACTAAATAGAAATTTGACTGAACATGACTTAATTGGACTTAACTTGACTTGACTTAACTTGATCTTGATTCAACTTATCTTGACTAGACACTTTCACACACAGTTTAAGCTCATGAGTAATGGAGCTAGAATAATTTTTTAGACTCATGTTGGAGTCGGGTCTTACGCGAATGGTCTTTGTAACTCTTATGAGTTTGCTGGACTTATCGTGGCCGAAGAGTTCACAAACTGTGATCCATCAGAGAGGCCCAATGAAGCTATCAAGGCAGTGAACTTGGTTGGTTTTATGCATAGGGTTGGCTGTAGTAACTCTACAGAGTTCACAGGGTATACAAGGCTACCTTGAGGCACCAAATCCGAGGCTGCCAGTCCATCAACGAGGGGGTAATTGTTTTTAAAGCCCCGTCCTGATGAGTTTCTACTGGAATCAAACTAGGAATCTAGGGGGTCTTACGGATGGTTAGCCTATCTATGGACAAGCCAAAGAGCACACACAGCATCCCACTTTTTCTTCATCTGCCAAGTCAGACCCATTCACGAGAGAGCATTTTCTCTCACCTTCCCTCCTAACATTGTCGAAAACTATACAGACGACATTGGTCTCATGCATGGTTGGCCATGCAGGCACACATCACTGCCTGCATGGATCTAATCATGTGAGGGCCTACGCAGGCGTTTTAGGGCCATTATCTTCTCATTGTTGCCCGCATAACTTTTTATGTATCGTCGATTGCGGTAAGTGTGCAACATTTCACTGTCGTAGATGATAAATTGTCATTGCCACTATCATGGATGATAAATTGATAAATGATATATTACCATTGTTGATAATAATATCTCTTGATAATATTTATGCTGAAAATAGTATGTCAACTTGGCAATAGTATCATTTCGATGATGACAACCTTTGTAATAATGGTTAGCAACAATTAGCGATAGCGATAATATCAATTTGACGATAATGATCAGAGCCTGGCGATAATCGACGATAGTATTAATTTTGGCAATGATCAGTGATAGTTCAATGATGTATGACGATAATCATTAGTGATAATCAGTGATAAATTTGATACACTTGATACATGCTTGATATGCTTGAGAATCTACCTTTTATTCATATAAGTAGAAGACTAATACATGGCATTGCCTTTTGAGAGGAAAAATCTTCCATCCTTCTACTTGCCTTGCCCCCTTTTGAGGTAATATATTTTGACGAATTGGGCATTGTCATGAATATTTGTATTCTCAGATTTTTAATCAGAAAGATATCGATAGTTGTGTCCACAGCAGAATGTGACTTTCTTTCCTATTAATCATGACTGGTTTTAATCTGGATTGCATGTTGTTATCTTTTCTCTCACATCATACATTTTCCTTATGACAATGTCCCATTATCCATCATTTCTTGTAAAATTTTCTTCAAGATGAAGCAATTCTTAGTTCGGTGCCCAAGAAAATGATGATAATAACAATAATCACTTTCTTTATTCATCTTCATTTCTTTTGGGCATTTCTGCCATGATAGCTAGATTTTCTCTGCAACTGATAATTGGTTCATCATAAGAAGTATATCATCCTCTTCAAATGTATACCTTCCAAAACTATTGAATTGTTCAAATCTTTTCTCTACTTTTTTTACTGTAGAACTGCTCATATTTCTTTTATCAAAGTGTTTTTGTTTATATCGATAACTCTTCATTTTCCTTTCTTCAGGGCTAATACTAGCCGAAGTGTTTTTATAATCTTGAAACATCTGATTCATATAGAAATCGAACATTTTCCTGCCGAGCTTTTCTAAATTGTAAGATTTTATGATCATATCTTGAAAGGTCTGTATTTCTGAGCCATCAAGACCCACTGCAATGTCTAGTCGTATGCATTCTATACATGACTTGTTTTTCTTCTTTCGCCAATTGTGGACATGATGCTCCCAGTATCCTCCATCGCATGATAAATTCTTTGACTGACTCATTTTCTCTTTGGCATATGGAGGCTAAGTCGTCTGGATTAATTCCTCCAATGGATGGCTCAGGAAGCTATGAATGATAATAATGAACATTTCTGATGAGACTTGTTGTAGGAGATATTGAAAATGGTGTTTTTGTTGTCATAATAGCCTTCCCTTTATCTTTCCATGCCGTTGATGTATCCTTGACAGACACCACATTTACCATTACTTTCCTCTCTCATTTTTCATCCTTTTTTTTATCATTATCTCGCCCTACTTTATCATTTTCTGTAATATATATTTCAATGTGAAGAAAGCCTCTGTAGGATGCCCCAGAAAATGATGATAATGGTAATAATTCTTCTCTTTCGTCATCTCAACTTCTTTCGGATATTTGGGATGAGGCAACTTAATATTTCCATCAGTTAGTAGTTGCTCCATCATTGGCAAAACATCTTATTTCTCAAAAGAATACTCTTTGTGAGATTCATATGATTGAGATCATTTATCAGTCACACAACCTCTGTAGCGATCTGAATCTTCTCTTTTTCTCCCTTCTTATTTGTTGCCGAATCTTTCTCTCCTCCTTTCACATTAAATGACATTCACCATTAGTCTATTTGATACCCTTCTTTCTATTCTATTTTGAAAGATTGACATTTTCCTGGCCATTAACTCTAACGCATGTGCTTTTGTAGCCAAGTCGCAAAAGGTTCTTATGTTAGCGCTTGCGAGTTCGAATGCGATTCCCATTTCTATAGAATTTAAGCATATCTTCACCTATTCTTTTTCTTCAGGAAACTGTCTGCACGATGCCCCCAAAGTTTTCTATCTATCAATAAATTTCTCCATAGGCTCATTCTCCCTTTGGTGCATAACAACTAATTCTGTAACGCTGACATCGCGATCTAATGAGAAGACGTTTGACTTGAAGGCATCCTGTATTTATTCCAGAGTATGTATTGACTCTAGCTCCAAATTGGAATACCATCGGAATGCTTTTCCTATTAACGAGGAACCAAACAGTCATAAACAGTATTGTGAGATTGTGGAGAAATTACCCATTGTGGTAATGAAGTGCATTAACTGTTCTTCCGAGGGACCCATCCCCGTTGAATTTCTGAAAGTCTGGATGTTTGAAATTAACCAAAAATGGTATGTCCTCAACCTCTCTCGGATATGGCGTTCTATAACGAAACCTTCTGATATGCTCATGCTCTCTAACTTTTTCTGTAACTACATGTCGCATTTCTTCTTGAGTTACAACTCTCATGGTAGGCGCAAAGTCATGTGATCTTGTTTTCAGAGTTTGTGATCCTTCAAGCCGCTGCTCATTTCCATTTACTGTAGCGATCATTGGCGTGGCCACAACTTGAGCTACATTATGGGCGAGAGTTGCTAAAGCTTCTCGAAGATTCTAACATTCTTCCATTAGAATCCTTTGAGTTTGTGCCATTTCAGTCATACGCCCATCAACATTTGGTAATGGATCCTGATTCGTTCTTGTCACATATATAGTGGCTTTTTCGCTCCTTAGAGAAAGTGTTGTCAAAGCAGAATATGAGCGCATTAGAACGATAGAACTCAACAAGAGGGGAGTCTCATTAAATTCCCTTGTATTTTCACAAGATTCAATTAATCATAACGTGACTATCAAAGGAGTCTTTGTAGAGATACAAAGGATGGTGAATCTTCTATGAGTGATTTACCCTTCTCTCTTCTCATCCATCTGGCATTTATGACAGGCAAGGTTGGAAAATCCTGTGATGTAAATAAACAAGGGGATTTTCCTGGATAAAGTACTGGAGGAGCAAGTGTGAGATTCTTTCTTGAAGCACTTTTCATCTTCGGCAACAACTCCCAAAGGACTACTCTTAGTCAACATTGATGTACTTGGGATCAGCCAATTCATCGAACTTGGAGAATCATTGCAAGCATATTCCACTATGAATCCAGTGGGAGTGAAGTAGATTTTTTTTTGTAGAAGCGATTGCCATTGGCTGAAATTTGATCCCGTCTGGTACTGTAGAGTAGTTCTGTCAGAGGACAAAATGATATCAATTAGCATTTATTTACAATCACGTTTTATCTTGGAGATGAAATGAAGGATATGCCCTTTGAGAGTTGCCATTTTGGTGTCTATATAATGCCAAGTCTTAGATGAAATTCACTAAATAGTTCCCTAAGCCAATATTAAGTAAGATAATAAGAATACCTAGTAGAGTTGCCATTTTGTTTCGTCTAAAAATGAAAAGTATTTGATTTAGCGAATTATCTTGCTTAAAAACAACAAAGAGGAGGAATGAAGAGAATAATTATCAAGTTTACCTAAATTCGTTTATATCCTTTTCATCCTTTGATTCCAAGATAAAGTCTTTATAATTGAAAGTACAAATATTAAATGAGTTTAAATGTAAATTTCGACAGCATTTCGGCACATATCATTCAAGTCTCCATAGGAGATGAGTTGTGTGGATCTTTGCTCACAACCCGAAGTGTAGGGTCGGGATGTAATAATAATCTCGGTAAAACCAAGGTCGAATCCACAGGGACTGAAACTTGTACATTTCTGAAATTAACTAGAAGTAGAACTAGAAGAGGATGTGAAACTAATTTTTAAGTATTTGAGGGAGTAATTGTTAATAAAGTAATTAAAACTAAGAATTTAAAGGTGGGAACTAGGGTGTCAAGGATCCACTTGTAGTGATCAAGGATCCCTCTTACTTGATTTAAGTAACACAATTGGAATTGCATTCCTATCCTATCCAATTGGAAGATATATCAATAAAATCAAAATTAGAACTTTCGTTGATCTAATTCTCAAAGGAGGAGAATTATGATACTTGGAAGAGATTCCATCACCAAACCATGCTAATTGAACAATGGCCAACAAGAAGATTTGTCAATCCCACAATCTTAAAGGAAAAGAAGATACTCAAAGCTATTGCAGATCTACTATAATTTAAGTCACAATAAATCATTAAAACTAAAAGTATTCTTTTAAAATCAAATTAAAATCAAAGAAGGTTCAATATAAACATGAATTAAAGCAAGAGAAATATCCCATTACGCTACAAGCTTCACCTCTTAGCCATAGCTAAGAGGTTTATCCAACCATAAACATGATTGGTGTCACGCCCCAAACTCAGAAACCGGGCTCACAAAATTCCTGATCTCCAAATCTGGCGCCGACAGCCTCCTTAATACCCCATTCTTGGCTCCCGTCATCCATATACCAAGTTCCTATCTTGGGATTCTACAAAGAGGATTTTGAACATGAATTTGATTCATAATAAGCATAACTACAAGCATAACCCATGAACAATAATGAGAACACCATCACCAAAATCCACTATGATCAAAACTTGAGTACAATACGCATAAAAGGAAATATAATGGTAATAAAAAAACTCCAGAAGCTCTACGGCATGCACCTGCTCCTGGTCAGCTAAGACCTAACATCACCTATATGCAATGGTCGTGCATAAGCTTATAGAAAACTTAGAGGGTGGTGAAAGTGTGTGCATACGGTAGCAATGCAAGTATGCAATATCAAAGTAATGTAAAAATATTGGTAAGTCCATGAATGACATCAGTCATACCAAGGCTATGAGATGCAAGGCATGAATGCTATCGGCTATACCAAGGCTATGCGATGCAAGGCCTACGTGGCCAATGTCATATGTGAGGTGCAACACAAGCATACCAAATCTCATCTGAATCCTCATATCAATATAGTTTATCTCTGGAATATATATATATATATATATCTCACCGTGGTCTAATACACTATACACCATATTATCGCCCACTGGGCGCGCAACCATGTCAGTGAAAGAGACCTTACTATCCACCTACCAATATTGGCCCAGCCCGTCAATAGCAGACCTATTTATGAGCTGGTAAGAAGAGCATTACCCCTTACCCTTGGGAGAATAGGGCCATACCCCCTTTCAACAGACCACGACACAGTGGGAGATGTAGCCTACTATAATACAGCCCTCGTGTGCTCATGTATCCACTCAGTCTCGACGTTGAAGTCATCCTTTATTACCATCAAATTTAGGAATTTTCACTTAAGGACATCTATAGTGCCCTGATGCTAGTAACAGTATTTTCGGTGTCCAATCCAGCCATCCACGATATGTTTGTGGAGACTATGGCATTGGTGTCATTAGGACGTACAAAAATCATATCACACAAATACGAGATACATGAATCATACTATCAAGTCATGCAGTGATCCTCAGCATACTACGCGCTCATGGAGACAACTCCTCATATCAGGGAGTCGCATAATAATCTGCTCAATGGCATGTGTAATGATTAATCACTCCTCATATCAAGCATACATATGATGCGCATGGGCATGGATCGTGAAGCTATACTATGCATGTTATATGATGATGATGTGCTCTTCTCATATCAAGGATGGGCCTAGACGGCCTACTCATATCAAGAATGGGCCTAACGATCATAGGGGCCCAACAGTTTTGGTTAGCCCACTAAGGGGAGGTGAGAATGGGCCTAACAATGGGCCGTAGGGAGAGTTACAATGTGGACATTTAACCATCATTGCTCTCAAGGCATGACCCATCATAAACATCATTACATACTTCATAGTGAAATCACACATCACATCTGTCTTCATACACATCGCTTTAGGCCTTACACAAGGGCCTCACATACCTCCCATTGGGACTCACTCATGGGCTTCACATACATCACATTGGGCCATAACCCATGGGCCTCAAATACATCACAATGGGCCACAACCCATGGGCCTCATATCTAAGCCTAAAATACATCACAATGGGCCAAAACCCATGGGCTTCAAACACATCACAATGCACCTCATATCTAAGCTCAAATACATCACAATGGGCTACAACCCATGGGCCTCAAATACATCACAATGTGTTACGACCCATGTGCCTTAAACACATCACAATGGGCCTCATATCTAGGCCCAATATACATCACATTAAGGTGGGACCCACACGTGTGGGTAAAACACTTTCATTTTATTATATCTACATGATTCATCTATTTTTAGAGATCATTATAGAGCATCACCCCCCAAAAAAATTGAATCATATCGAAAGATCATCTGGAACATACCACAAATAGCAGTGGAGATAATGATTTTAACTGTTAAAAATTCATGGGGGCCACCTTAACGTTTATTTTCCATCCAATCTATTCATAAGGTCACAAAGATCTGATTTAAAAACAAATCTCATATTGATCCAGAACTTATGTGACCCCTAAATGGTTTCAATGGTAAACATTCAATCCTCCATTGATTTTTGTAGTGTGGTCCACCTGATAGGCAGATCTGTCTTACTTTTAGTCTCAAGCCTTAAAACGAGCTCGCAAGTGGGTGGACGGTTTAGATATAACACACCTTCAATCAGACCCAAGGAGCTTGCTGACGTTAGTATAATAGCTAGATAGGTGGTTCCCATCGTCCAGATGGATGGTGGGATAAAATGCATATATCATGGTGGGTCCCAGATGAACGGTTAGGATATAACACATCCCTCATTACCAAACCCATATAACGTGTTGGTGGGGCCCATGTAGATGGATGGCGTGGATGGAACAGATGGATGGCATGGAATGTAATACACACATCAAACAGGACCCACAGAACTTACTGATGTCAATACAACAACTATAATGATGGTGTGGGGTCCACGTTCAGACAGATGGACAATTAGGATATAACACATACTTCATGATTAGACCCACATAACTTGTTGATGTCATACAACAGCTATATTGCTAGTGTGGGGTCCACACATGGGACGCTGTAGATACAACACCTGCATCAAGGTGTGTCCCACGTGTGTGGATGGCATATACATCACAGCAATCCCCACCGTCCCAAGCATCTGGATGGTGGAGGATATACAACACATACAGCATGGTGCATCCCACTGTCTAGACAGAATCATAGATACATCAGGGTGGGGTCCACGGATGTGGACACCACACGAACGGTGGGTCCCATGGATGGACGTGTCACGCCCCAAACCTGAAAATCAGGCTCATAAATTCTTAATCGCCGAATTCGGTGCTGATAGCCTCCGTAGTACCCCATTCTCGGCTCCCAGCGTCCATATGCTAGATTCCGATCCTGAGATCTTACAAGGAGAAATTTTTTTAATGTACATTTAACTTGAAATAATCATAACCACAAGTTTACCCAAATCACAAAGGCAACATCATCATCAAATATCCACTGATATAGACAGTTGAATACAACGCTGAAAGGGAAATACATATATTGAAAATCAAAGCTCCAGAAGATCGCTGCACACTCCAAGCCCAGTGTTGCTGCAACCTAACATCACCTGAACGCATTTATCGTGTATAAGCTTATAGAAAGCTTAGAGGGTGGTGTAAGTGTGTGAACAAGGTGAGTGCCAAGTATACAATGTAGGTCCATATATCATACAATGTCGAAAATACTGGCAAGATCATCAATCATAAGATATCAGAGTAAGCGGAAACATACTAGTAAGTCCATGACTGTCATCAGCCATACCAAGGCTATGCGATGTAAGGCACGAATGCTAACGGCCATATGAATACAGAAACATGGCAACCTAGAATGTAAATGCTGCAGATGTAATGCAATATGCGGTGCGAATGAAATGACCAATCTGGAGTAAAGTTGGGATGATAGTACATAGTATCGTAGGCTATGGGGTCCATCACAAGGGAATTCTATCCAAACCACTCCCATAACTAAATTTGGATAGTCAAACACAATGTGGTAAACTCTTAATCTTAGGTTAATCACGTGCCCCAACTGAAATCATGGCCTTTGCGAGGTACACAACAAATTAGTTGCACACCACCAGCCCGAGTGGATAGTGAATGAGTGAATGAATGAGTAAAAAGTTGAGAATGCAACTCTTGCTCAATAAGTCCACATATCATACTGTACATCTCTAGGATCATCACCGGGTCTATTACACTCCAAACCAGATTGTTGCCCCATCGCGCGCAACGAGGTGAGTAGAAGAGACCTCACTATCTGCTTGGCCAGTAGTCAGCTAATACCTACCCGGTACGTCGATAACGGACTCATTTATGAGCTGGTTAAAATCAACCTAGTTTTGCCCATTACGAATCGGGTAGATAAGGCCACACCCCTCCCAACCAACCATGACATAGTGGGAGACGCGACCTACTGCTATTCGGCACTCGGGCGCTCATATATCCACTTGGTCTAGACGTTGGGGCATCTCCTAGCCACGGAGGTTTAGGGACTTTCACCCATGGACATCCAAAGTGCCCAGATGCTTGAACGAAATATTTTCGGTGTCCCATCTAGCCATCCACGACATGCCTATGGAGGCTACGGTCCTGATGTCCCTAGGGCGTACAGTAATCACAACACATAATGTAAGATGCATAAGTCATATCCAGTTATGCATCATTCCTGCACATGTTGTGCGCTCATGTGAGACAATCTTTGCCTATGAGGGAGTGTCATAATAACCTGCCAAATGACATATGCAATGGTTAACCACATCTTATAATAAACATGCAGATGATGCACATGGTCATGTACATGTTGTTATGTTAACACATACTTATATTCGGTATCAATAATCAGGACCGATAATCGACATCGATAATCGGCCTATACAATCGGCCTCGACAATTGGCCTCAATAATTGAAATCGGCTTCGATAATCGGAATCAGCCTTGATAATTAGAATCGACCTCAACAATCGAAATCGGCCTTGAAAATCAAAATCGGCCTCGATAATCAGAATCGGCCTAAATAATCAGCCTCGACAGTCAAAATCAGCCTCAACAATAGAAATTGGCCTCTACAACTTGCCTCGATAATCGGAATTGTCCTCGACAATCAAAATTGGCCTCGATAATCAGAATCGGCCTTGACAATTGGAATAAGCCTCGACAATCGAAATTGGCCTCGACAATCAGAATCGGCCTCGACAATTGAAATCGGCCTCGATTATTGGAATCGGCCTCAACAAATGGAATCAGCCTCAATAATCAAAATGGGCCTCGACAATTAGAATCAACCTTAACAATTGAAATCGGCGTTGATAATCAGAATCGGTCTCAATAATCAGCCTTGACAATTAGAATTGGCCTCGATAATCGGCCTCGACAATCGAAATCGGCCTCGACAATCAGAATTAGACTCAATAATCAGCCTCGACAATTAGAATCAGCCTTGATAATCGGAATCAACCTAACAAAGGGCCTAAGGGAAGGTCACAATGTGGACATTTACCATCATCGCCCATCACTGTGGACATTTAACAAACATTACTCCCAAGGAGTGGCCTTCATAGGGCCAAACATATAGTGGGCTCATGGCCCCACCCAAGGGGCTAATATACATCACCATGGGCCCACTCAAGGGGCCACATATACATCACATTGGGCCTTAGCACATGGGCCATAAATGCATTACAATGGGCCTCATCATATAGGCCAGAAATATATCATAATGGGCTATGACATATGAGCCGGAAATACATCATAATGGGCCATGGCATATGGGCTTCAAATACACAACAGGTGGGCCCCATCACATGGGCCATAAATACACAACATGTGGGCCTTCCACATGGGCCATAAATACATTACATCAGGCATTGCCCATGGGCATCGAATACATCACATCGGGCCACGGCATATGGGCTTCAAATATGCAATAGGTGGCCCCATCACATTGGCAATAAATACACAACAGGTGGGCCTTCCACATGGGCCATAAATACATTACATCAGGCCTTGCCCATGGACTTCGAATACATCACATTAGGCCTCGCCCATTGGCCTTGAATACATCACAATGGGCCACAACCCATGGGCTTCAAATTCACAATAGGTGGGCCCTACACATCGGCCTCAATACATCGCAAGTGGGCCTCAAATATACATCATAAGTGGGATTTCCATGTGAACGGTATGGATATAGACACATCTCAAGGTGGACCCCACTCCTTCGGCACATATACGGAGTGAATATAGAATAAATACATCAAAGTGGGCCCTACATGCTGCAAATGAATGCCCTGCATGAAACACATACATCACGGTGTACTTGGCATGACAACACCGTCCAAACATCATCCACGTAAATCAACACTATCCAAACATCATCCAGTACCATCCAACACAATCTGGACGGTGTGGATGAATAGACACACCACGGTTGGCCCCACAGCACTGTCCAGGAATGGACAGTGTGGGCATAAAATACATACGTCAAGGTAGGGCCACATCCCACACGTGCAGCACGTGTGGGTGGGTCCCATACTGAGATAAAATGGATGGATGACATGTATAGATTACATATATCAAGAGGACCCCACCCATCACCGTCCAATCCGGGTGGACGGCTGGATAAAACACACTATCAAGGTGGGTCCAACAACAACGTCCAGATGCTGCCAGAACAGATGGACAGTGTGGGGGTTTCACATGTGTAGGGTGGGACCCTGGTCTGGACGGTGTGATGACCTACCGTCCCAAAGATACTGGACGGTGTGGTTAATTCCATACATCAAGGTGGGTCCACATGTGTAGACAGTGGATACAACACTTGTGTCAGGTGGTCCCACATGGTGGATGATGCACTCCACCTGAGATTTGAATCTGCTCATCAGGCCTGGGAGTAGAATGGACGGTTGAGATACATGATACATACGTCCAAGGTGGGCCCCACCCCACACATGCAACACGTGTAGGTGGGTCCCACACACCAGAAAAATGAATGGATGGTGTGGGTATGACACATACCTCATGCTATATATATAGTTATTATATTATTATAACACATGAATATCAAACATCCAGCTCTAGACGTCCTTTAACGGACGGTCTGGATGTAATACAAACCTCATGTGGGACCAGAACTTGCTATCATCACTCCACACGTGCTACATAGCTGGTATGAGGTACTCTAGCCAATCTGCCTCCCACTAATAGATAAATGGACGGTTTAGATAGAATACATACATTATGTGGCTCCACCGTCCATTGCTGGACGGTGGTGGAGTAACACATCATCCAAGTGGGGTCCATGTCTCACGTGCTGGACAGTGGACCCAGCACGTCATCAAGGTGGGGTCCACGTCCCACATGCTAGACAGTGGACCCAACACATCTTATGGGTCCCAATTGAATGGTCCACCCCACAAGAAAACTGATATTTATATTTCCCTTCATCCAGGCTGGTCAGCAGCAAGGTGGGCCGCTGCTGCTGGACAGTGGGCAGCCTACAGTTGGACAACGTGGATGCATACATTTCAGTGGGGTTCAAAACATATGAGAGAGAGAGGGAGAGAGAGAGAGAGAGAGAGAGAGAGAGAGAGAGAGAGATAGAGAAAAGACAAAGATCGGTGGAAATAGGGGGGACCCTGCCACTATGGACCCCTCTAGCTTACAATCACAAACATCAATATGGGTCCCACCATATGTGGGCCCTCTAATCATCAAATCCAAAAAATAATAATCACCCACCTCAAGATCACTTTTTCCTTCTTCCACCAACGGGTTCTAGAGCTTTAAGGGAACAAGATTTAACGGTTGAGATTGATTTTGGAGGGTGGGATTGGGTGGTAGGAAGGTGGGCCACACCTAGCTTTCTCTCATTGAAGCTCTCTTGCTTGGACAGTCTCTCTTAGTGTTTACTTGAAAAAATGGAGAGAGAAATGAGAGAGAGGAGATGTAAGGAGATGGGTGTGATGGGTAAGTGATGGCGAGGGATGGATGAAAGGTGATGAATGCACTTGACATGTATGGGTGGAGAGAGAGAGAGAGTTAACTTTAGGGGTTGCTTTTGGGGATGGGACATCTACTTGATTGATCGGATTGATATGACATTCTGTTGGGTTTAGTAAATATATGGTGTTTTCCTCGAACTGAACGCGGGCCTACATCTCCTGGCCCAGGTATTGCCTCGGCGCGTGAGATGCGGCATCGGAACGATAACGATGGCACGGTACAAGTCTCGAGTTGAGCCGATTCTGGAATACGGGATACAACTCAGGATCATGCACAAATGCCGGTTACAAATCACAGGTCGTCGAAATTCGACCAAGATGACCGTAGAAGCCTACGGAACGGTACAGTCTAGGATACGAGCCTTAAACATGGTGTGATATAACACATATTAGGATGGGACCTTGCAGTGGGCTCCACAACGTTAAAGATCACGCTGGACAGTGTGCTCTCCAACGGTGTACTCCACTTGAGATTTGAATCTGCCACATTCCCAAGCCCATGGCCTAGGAACTCTTGGATGGATGGTGTGGATACACTACATCAAGGTGTGTTCACGTGAGTGTGGTCCACCAGCTTGGAACATTAAGCTAATATTTGTGTTTTTCCTTCATCTAGGCTTGTCCAAATGGACAGGCAACAAGGTGGGGCCTAACACATGGACGATTTAGATCAGGTGGGCCACATTCCATCATCAAGAGAGAGAGATAGAAAGAAAGAGAGAGAGAGAGAGAGAGAGAGAGATCAGTGGAGATGGGAGGAGCTCCGCCACTATGAGCTCCTCCATGTACATGCATACATCAAGATAGGTCACACCACATATGGGCCCTCAATTAGAGATTAATGATGGAAATCTTAAGATCACCCATCGATGGTCTTCTTCCTTACCTCCTTGAAATCCTTGGCTCTTAAGCTTTGATTTTGATGGAGAATTATGAAGATTGAAGGGTTGGATGGTGAGATGAGGGGGTAGAAAGTGGGCCTTCTCTTTTCTCTCCTTAGAATTTTTCTCTCATGGAAGCTTGGAAATGGTATATAGAATGAGAGAGGGATGGAGTGAAATGGTGTTGTAAGAAGGATGGGATGAGAGAGATGGGTGGTGTAAGAGAGGGATGGGTGTGTAAGAAAAGGGATGGGTGGAGAGAGAGAGAGAGAGAGAGAGAGAGAGAGAGAGAGTTGACTTTTGGAATAGGAGAGGGATGGGCTAGGTTAGGGTTGAGATGGGATGTGTACTTGCTTGATTGATGTGATGTTTGACTAGAGATTCTCTTGGAATTCGCAATACGAGGCATTTTCCTTGAAATAAATGCAGACCCACAACTCCTGGCTTGGGTATCACATCGGCACATGAGATGCTATGTTGGAACTACGGCGATGACGCGATCACTAGGGTACAAGTCTCGGGTCGAGCTAACTCAAATATACAGGACGCGATTCAGGGTGACGCACAAACGCCGGTTACAAGTCGTGGGTCGCCGGAATTTGACGGGGAGGATCGTGGGAGTTTGAGGAACGGTACGGACCAAGATACAAGCCTTATAATTGGACAAAAGTCTCTTAAGAAAAACATGAAAACAACTAATGAAAAATAAGAAAAACTCTTGGCGACAGCTTCTTCACCATTTTCCTCCACTCCTTAAACCCTAGAAGATGCCTTAGAGCATCCTAGGGAGTCCTATTTATAGTTGTTGAACTCTAACTTTCGTACCTAGTTGGAACTCTAGAAACTGCCTTAAATTTACGTATTTTACTAAAATAGACTTTACTCTGTGCAGTTTCCTAAAATAGACTTCACTCTGCACAATTTCACAGAATGACCCAGAGTTTTAGAATATGCCTTTTCAGGGCGATTTCAGAATTTCTTTTTTTTACTTCAAATATTTGATTCCATTTATTCCTCACTTAGTTTTCTTGGATCTTTGACATGTAAATTCTTCAATCTTGGTCTCCTAAGATCCATCCCTTGCCTTAGTGATTCTTGAGCATCAAATCCATGCTTTTAGCACCCTTTTCAATCCAAGCTCTTAAATTCACCTTGCAACACAAATATGAGTAAATTAGAATATTAAGCATTATCATGTTCATAAAACCAAGATATAAATGGGGGATAATATGCAATATTTGACCCTCAACACAATCCTCAACCAACATTTTACTAGTCCCGAGCAAAGTATGCGTGTAATAAATCTCAATGCTTATTGTCTAAAACCTCTTTAGGAAAAAAATCTTTTATACACTCAAGTGTGAATAGATAGAATTAAGATACGAAAGTGGGGTTTTGAAAACTTAGAGCTGAACCACATAAGAAACTAATCAAGTAAATTCTTTGTCCATTAAATCAAGCATAATTTGCATATCAAGTTTTTCAATGTGCTCAATGAAAATCAACTTACTTCTTGTATAAATACTATTAGTTCATCATGTTAACCATACTCATCACTTCAAGATCAGTTTGAAACTCAAGTACCGATTCCGAACTTATCCCTTTTTCCTTCTTTTTCCAGTCTTTGATTTTATATCGATGATCAATTTTTTTATTCATTCTTTTTATTTTTACATTCTTTTCCATATTTTTCATTCTTTTTATTCTTTTTCATGACATCTTTGTCGTTCTCCTATTTTTTTTAACTGGTTCCTTTCTTCTTTTAAGGTGGATAAAATTATCCAAACTTGATTCTCACAATCTATCAATGATTTACATATTAACAATCAAAACTTCTAGCATGTCTTACAAAAGACAAATTGAATGTGTCTTGTGATTTAGATTAACATGATATTCAAACTATCGCTTAATCAATTGAGTGTAAAAACTTAGGTGATAGATTACTTAGTTGATCAAACTCCAACAATCTAAAATTTAATCTCTATTTTCATCTTACCAAACACATTCTTAAGTACACAATTCATTGCTTCCGAAACAAATTTCAACTTGAAACATCAAAAATTTTTAAAAATTTTGCTCAAAACTAAGAAAACACTGATTAGTTCACCTAATCCCCCATCCCCAACTAAAAAATCTACGTTGTCCTCAATGTGAAAGAAATAAGCATGTAATGCAAAATAGGCAATAAAAAGAGAAGGGAAGTGATGGAAGGGTAATACCCGAAGAAGGAATTTTGAGGCTTTTCAAATGGTCTCAGTGTGAAGACGGGTTAGCGCAAGAATTAAACCAACAAAAAGAAAACTATCCTTAGTAGTGGAAAGAAAACTATCCTAATTCTAAATTCTTTGAAAGCAATAAACCTAACTAGGAAAATAGGGGAAAGCTACTTAGTCATGCCACAAGGTTCCTCCTCCGGCCAGTATTTTGTTAAATTTCTCAGTAGGTTTCGTAACAAGATCATCTAAAAGCCCTTTTTTCAATAGGCTCGGATGACCTAGAGCATGATTTTATAGAGAAATTTGTGGACATCAGCATAAAGTTTTCTTTTAATCTCCTGAGGTGTTCAAAGTATATATGATTCACCTGAGACAAAGTTTCAGAGTTAGCGCAACATGGTGAATCAGAGACTACAAGTAGAAAAAATTCAAAGAAATTCTCCGTAGGTGATGTAGTCTCAACATATTCTGAAGTTTCAAGCTTCGGTTCAACTTTTAGCTCCTCCTTCCTTAATGGTAAACATTCAAGATCTATGAAAGGAGGGGCTTCAGAATAAGGGTTCTCTCAGTCAGTAACAACCACTGAGGTATTGTTTTGTAAGCCATCTATTATTTCTTTTATCATAAGACCATTTAAATTTACAAAGTGTGCCAAGCAATCTTCAAAAGATTTAGTCGAAAGGAGGTCATTCACCACATTGAGATCTGTGATGATATGCCCAATAACTCCTTTATCTTTTTCGAGAGTGGAAATGAGCATACTATATTGTTTTTTTTCTCAAGCTGGGATGAAGTCACCACCGGGTAGTCTCTTCTTGACCTAAGTAAACCTATTCAAGATCAATGGGCAAAGATTTTAGGTCAATCTTAGTGTCTTGAAGCTAGACAATAGAGGCATTACATCGGTTTGGGGAAAATCTTCAAATTGTGGCTGTCACCAGTTAACTTCAATTACCAGTACAGTTTCAAGCATGACATCCATCTCCCTAATCGTGTCATCATACAAATCAGGGGAGTGGGTCAAACACGTCTCAAGAGGGTCAGAGTATAGAGTTAGGAGTGCTCTATCTTCCACGAACGAGTTAAAAATGTTAATGTGATGGGCCTTGTCATCATCCTCTGCCTATTCGTTCATATTGAAAAAATATTGAGCTCTAATGTCATATTTCTGAAAGATAAATTCAAGACTCCATTCCTAGAATTAATGATTAGATTTGATGTAGCAAGGAATGAGCAACCAAGAATGATGAGAATTTGAGTGCTCATGTCCACGATGGGTTGAGTATCCAGGAAGATAAAATCTACTGGATAATAGAAATTTTCAACATGGACCAACACATCCTCAATGATCCCTCTCAGTACCCGAACTGATCGATCGGTAAGTTGTAATGTGGTCCTGGTGGATTTTAATTCACCTAGGTCCAGTTGTTCATAAACCGAGTAAGGAATTAGATTAACACTCACCCCCAAGTCAAGAAGTGCGTGCTCGATTTGATAGTTCCCAATACATAAGTGATGGTTGGACTACCGAGGTCTTTGTACATTTGTGGCACGTCTTCCTTGAGGATGACACTCACTTTTTTCTATCAGAAAATTTTTTTGTTGAATAGTCTACCTTTTCTTAGTAGTGTATAGATCTTTCAAAATTTCAGCATATGAAGGGATTTGTTTAACGACATCCAGTAGATGGATGTTGACCTTCACTTGCTTAAGCACCTCTAGAATATCCTGAAAGTTTGATAGAGGTTTTCGTACAATCAACCATTGAGGGAATGGAGTAATCAACTTGCCTTGAGGTTCCAGTTCTAATCCATGTGGAGCAATTCTAGGTTTATCATTCGTGTCTTCTTTCAAGTCCTTAGACTTTTCAGTCTATACCGAAATAGATTTGTCAATTGTTTTACCACTCCTAAGAGTGGTCATAGACTTAGATTGTTCCACATATTGATTTAGAGAGCCTAGTTCACTAATTTCATATTGTGGTTTAGGATTGGGGAGAGGTTGGGCCGGAAAGATCTCTTTCTCCCCAATTGAAAATTTTGTCTCACACCCTTGTATAGCCTTTGAAAGGTCTTGAATGACCTGCATTATACTCTGGTTCAAAAGCTCTTGATTTGGAAGTGTTTTAAGACTAGATCCTATTGAAGGTTCCCTTGATTCAGGAATTGGTTAGGGAATCCTTGAGGAGTAGTAGTTTGACCATTCCTACAGTTGGAGTTGTATGTATTTGAGGTGGGTCCACTGAAAGGTCTTTGGTAGTTGTTCACAGCATTTGACTACGAATTCAAAATTTCTTGAAAAGCGGGTATTGTTGAACAATTTTTAGTTGTATGTATGTTGCAAGCATAAATACCGCAAACTTCTTTCTTAGCCTTATCCTTCTATCGTTCCATCGCCTCGACTCTTCTTGTGAAATTGGCTACCCATGTAATCAAGTCATCTTCTTCTTTTATAGTATACATTACTCCCCTTTCCTTTGATTGAGTAGGCTTAGAAGTTGTGGGTTTCAGAGAGATCTCCCACGATTGTTCGTTTTCAGCAAGTCTATCTAAATAATCCCACACATCGTTGACATTTTTGTTCATGAATTCCCCATTACATATTGTCCGACTAATTGGCACATAAAAGATGTCAGTTCATCGTAAAAGAAATTTATGTTGCACCATGTTTCAAAACCATGTTGTGGGCATGAATTGATAAGATCCTTGAACCGCTCCTAACATTGGAAGAATGTTTCATCTTCCTTTTGGGAGAAGTTCATGATTGACTTTCTGAGGGTGTTTGTTTTATGATATAGGAATTTTTTTAGTGAACTCCCTTGTCATGTGTAATGACCCTGGAAATTTTGTGCTAATCTTTCCTTAAGTAGTTGTTTTTGGGGTAATTAGTGCTATACTTGATTGCTTGTGAAATTTGCATCAATCACTTTAAATTGTATCTGCATGACTCAAAACCTGTAGATTAGTTAGCGCTATGTTACTCTAAAATCTGGGATTCATCGCTAAATCCAGCTGTTCTAGGAAAATTTTGGAAGATCTGGATCGGACCTGGACCGCGCGTCGAAAGTCCGATAGCGATGATCTTAAGCTATTGCGGTCACCATGTTGGGCTTGACCATCACCTCGGAAATCAAGTCTATGTGATGTTCTGGGTCGATTTGATTGAGTTTGGAGTAAAGAGTGTGAGAACGGTTGGAAATTTATTAAGCTTTTATCAAATTTGAGTCGTGTCGCTTGTGCGATGATTTTAAGCAATCTGACCAGTGGATTCTGACTCAATTTTATCCTCTGATCAGGGAAGGTGGCCCAGGCACGTCCTTGTGCTTGTGGACCTGATCGAGATTCTGTGACCGTTGAATTGAGTGGGTCCGCCATGGCTGATCTGAAGATCCGGTCGGTACGAAAACTCAGCTTGACCTAGATCCATGGTCAGTGAGCTTAAGTCCGACCTTTCGTGGTTATAGGCCCACCGGAAGTGTTTCGTTGGATCGTGAGAGGCCGATTTTGGTTATACCCTAAGTATACCTTGACCCTAGGGTTATTTTCATCAATATTGGGCCTATTTATAGTCCTTAAAACCCCAGCTCTCTTTTCCATACGAATTTTCTAACCCTACCTAAGAAAGAGAAAGGAAAAGAGAGAGAAAGTGAGAGAGAAGTTGTTGAATCATCTTAGATTCTTTCCTATTCTTCTTCATCCTTTAACCTTCACTTTAGAATCGTTATTCTGGCAATTCCGAGTTCATCTTTGGGTAAGTTAACCTAACCCTAATTTGTGTTAGAGCTTAGAATAGTATTTGTGTGGTTGTAGCTCATTCATATTCTTGCTTTAGGGTATTCTATCGCCGTTGACGAAGACATTTCGTCTGAAATCAGTTCGGTGTCCTTTTCTGGCTTAAGGTGCAAACTTTAATCGTATAGGTTATGGTTTTCAAGGCTTTCAATGCCAGTGAATGGTTTATTCTTGCTATGGATGAGTTTTCACATGCCAAATGTTATGTTTATTCTACGTTCCTAATATGCATGTATTATATTGAGATTTGTGTATTCCATGTGTATGTATAAAGTACCGTATGCGTATAAAATATGACCATGTGATTACCATGATTATTTGTCATGTACTTATGCTAATTATATGTGTGACAACTCCTTAACAAAGGGAATTGTCCAAATGCGTGTTTTTCAACATACGTCATGTATGTTGTTTTATGTATTTAAGTGTTTGTAGAAATGTCTGAATGATCTAAAGTGTGATATATCAACCTAGTATGGGCGTTGAGAAGCGAGTCTCAACTCTCCCACTAGTGTGTATGATTTCCTTCATGTAAGTTACATTCCTTGTTTAAATTTAAGCATTACTTATGCTTATATTTATGTTAAGTTGATATTCTTCAAATGCTTGAGTACCACGTGATTTGAGTTGTTGCTCCATTACTGTTCTACATTCAATACGAATATCTGTTGTAGTGTAATGTGTGTGGGACTATGCATTAGTCCAGGAAATCGGTAATCGGCCTTAAGATCGTGGCTGAGGTTACTTTCGCCACGTAGGATGTGATTAGACGAACCCGACTCATATTAGAGTTGTCGGCAGTGGTTTGGCTACGCGGAGTGTTTGCGCACTCTATATCGTTCAACCCAACGTGCGCTCGTGCCAGTCGAGTTCGCCAAGTAACCCGATTGTCCGATGTATGTTCACCATGTATGGACACTACAGTTTGAATCTAGGGTACCGAACTTACCAATGAAATCCTATTAACCATGGTACCTTGATCCGCTAAGACTCATGAGCCGGACATGGTGGTATGGGACACCGTGGTCAAGCTGTCGGCCTACGCTGGGGTGACGAGCCTCCCTGTAGTGACCAGTGAGCAACTAAACTCGTGAGCCGATTATGGTGGTATGGGATACTATATTCGTGCTGTCGGCCTACATTGATTGGTGACGAGCCCTTTGTAGTGACCTCGAGCATACCTGAATACCGCATTGAGGTGACGAGCCTTAGTGTAGTAACGATGGTATGAAAGGCGTGCATTGATTGGTGACGAGCCCTTTGCAACGGCCTGAAAACATATGATCGTATGAGATTGTCTAGGACTGACGACCCTAGAATGGATCACTGTTTGGATGGTGATATGAGGAAGGTACCTTAGCTTCCCAATCCTGTTATATGAAAAGGACTAATAACGACTTAGTAATTATGTTCATGCACTGCATTTGTATGTGCTTTGTAGACGTGGCACACTTTGAGGTGATGTCATGCGTAACGTAAGATGAAAACGCTGAGGGTGTACGCACATGGGCACGCATCATTTTGCATACATCCTTGCATTAACAAGAGTACTTAGGACATGTTTAATTGTTCTGCTTTATCATTACTACTTGATTGAACTATTAACATGTTAACCTGTGCTTTATTGTTCCACTGAGTTGATCACTCACTCCCACGTTTTGGGGCAGTGTTAAACACCCACCAGACTCTGTCTTAGGTTCTAATGTTGCAGATGTTGATGCAACTTCTGAGGCAGATCGGGAGATGGATGATGATGAGGCTACTTTCTCATTTATGCAGTTTTCAGATGGGTTCTAGTGAGCCTGGTTCTGATGCGCGGGATGCTGGGACTTCTTTTGGGAATTAAATGATATAATTTGATACTTGTAATTTTAATAGCAATACTTACATTATGACCTAGTATGTGTATGTATTTTAGGGATTTGCACATGTATACACATATATTTCTTTAAGTCTTCCGCTTGCTTTCTTCACTTATCCTTGAATTATATTTGCACTTTAGCTTAATCTATTCCATGTTTTATGCACTAATGCAGACAACATACATCCATCATTAAATATGTTGCATAAGTGATGTTTTGGAACTAGGGAGCTGAGTTATGCTCGACCCCCGAATTTTAGGGCATTACAAGTTGGTATCAGAGCATGATCTGGATTAAACCAGACCTGGGTTATGGTCACACACCACATGTTGTCGCCACTTTAGTGTATTTAGGTGCGATTTTATCATAGATTGTGTGTTTGTTCTCCGTAGCTTCTATCGGCGAATGTTTACTGAAATCGATCGCCGAGATCGAGTCTGTGCTCTCTCCTGATCGCACACAGCGACCCGAAACCTTTCCTAGACTATCTATTAATGAGTCTAGATAGTCTATCTTCCTATTTCAAGCCTTCATTTGTCAAGAAATCTCTGTTTGTATTAGATTTCTGCCCGAATGGCCCGATAGGCGTCGAACCAAGCAAAGGGGCCGATCGGGGCATTTTCAGTGGGGCCCAGGGGGGGACCCACATCATTTGGAGCATGGGGGACCAGGAGGACCTCGCCCAAATGGTAAGGCATCGCCGGAAGGTCCGGAGACTGCGATGCCATCGCCGGCTCGGCGAGGACTCGCCGATCAGCGGGCCAGGCCGGGCGGGCCGGCTCGGGCCGACGATTGTTTGGCCTAGTGTGGCGCACCCATCTATGGTTTGCGGGTTTAAACATCTTCTATACCCTACTTCCTTCATAACTCTCCCTCCCTAGCTCTCTTTTCCTTCTAGTTCTTCTCCAAACTTCTCCAAATCCCTTCCAAATCTTCTTCTTCTTCCATTTTCGTGCAAACCCCATCACCCCATCTCAAAACCCTCACCCCACTGTTGTTTATCATTTCTTTCCTTCTCTTTTGGGCATCCTCTTTTGGGCTCTCAAGTGTGTGGGAACTTCCCATCTTTCCTATTTCTCCCTTTCTCTCATTTCTCATGGCACTCTTTGAGTTTATCACGGCCATCTTTTTCATTTCTTCCCTTCTTTCTTTGATGGAGAAGAAGAGAGTGCCCGTGGATGAAGCTGGGCCTAGCCGCCCAAACCGTGTACGGAGGCCGAGAGGTGTCACTGCGAGCACGTCCGTCACTCGTGAATTTCAGACCAAGCGGGACCTTGATCCTCGAGCTCCCATTGGTAGAACTTTATTGGCGGAGCTATCGCATGGAGTCTATGAAGGCCGTAGAGTCCTTTTTGAGGTTCATGTTGATCCGCGGCTGTATAGCAAGTTTCTGTTGTTGGAGCGCCTGGAAGGCGCTAGTTGGTGTCCCTTGTTTGAGGGCGAGTATTGCGGGAATGCAAGTACTGTTCGAGCTTTCTATGCCAATATTCGTGATCCTTCGCTGGAGCCTTTGAAGTTCAAGATTCCTTATGGTAGTGGTCGGGAAGCTACGGTCAATGTCGCTTTGATATCCCGACTCCTAAATGTGCCACTTGGTGAGGTGCATGCTAGTGTGAAGAATTTGAACATTATATGCTAGAGGGATCATCGCACCCAATTCCTGTGTGGTCGTCTGGTTGAATGACAGCCTAATAGGAGTCTTTTGGCTACCAACATGATGGACGACTTCCGTTTACTTCACCACATGTGTACGTTCAATGTATATCTAAGGTGGAGCAACCGCAGCGAGTGTACGTGCCTGATGGTAGATTTCCTGTATCAGGTGGGGCAAGGAGCGAAGTTGTGTGTGCCGATGTACATCTTGCGTCAGATTATTCTCATCGCTCGTTCGACTAGGAAGACCAAATCACTTCCTTGTGGATGCCTCATTTGTAAGCTTGCACATGAGTTTGGCTATAGGCTTGGAGTAGAGAAGTCGGTTCCTGTTCATCATCTTAACCTGATGACCCTTAAGCAGATGGAGATTGGTCCTCATCGACAAGTCTCAGAGAGTGAGGATGAGTCAGAGAGCGATGATGAAGAGAGTTATGTTGAAGGTGGTGCTAAGATTGAGGAAGAAATAGAGCATGACGAGGAAAAGGTTGACACACAGGATTCGAGTGAGAGCTCTCCTCCTGTGGCACCAGAGCAGAGCGCAGATCAGACTGCCAGGGATGCTCGTATTGCTCGGCTTGAAAAAGGGCAGGCTGTTATATGTCAGGATATTATGGATCTTCGAGGCCTTGTGAACCATAAGTTTAAGAAGGTGACTCGAACTCTGAAGTCTATCCTGTGTTGCTTGCAGGATAAGGGTGCCCCGCCTCCATCTCCTGATTCCGATGAGTAGTTATCGTTGTGGCCGTCATTTGCTTTATTTGTTGTTTTCTTTATGTGTAGCCGTTGTTGGCTTTGTAGTTGGAGTTGTTTGTAGTTGTTTGTGGTTGTTTGAAGTGTTAGATGTTGTAGTTCACATGCTTTCCTAGTCGTGATTCTTATAATGCTGCACTACTTGTATTGCCACAATTTTGTTTAATGGAATGCATGTTGTTTATCTTTGGATTTGTGCTGTGAATGCTGTGTGGATGGATTATGTGGACGTAGAATCTGATAGGTTGCATCCTCTGTTGAATGTAGGGATGCCTCCTAAGGGTTCGAAGACTTCGGCCCGTCTCTCCTTGGTTGAGTCGCTTGCTGGGGTTCCTCCCTTGAGCGATAGCCAGACGGATCCATTGGCGGGCCCGTCTCATGCCGGTGTTGGGCCGACACCTATGGCTCCTTCAGTCACACCTTCGGTTCCTGAGCCGAGTCATGTATCTTCGTCTGCTCTGCCTGCTGATAGGTTTGAGCAGATGATGCTGTTGATGCAGCAGCAGCAGCAGTAGCAGCAGGAGTTCCTCTCTTCCATGGCTGACATCTTTGCTTAGTCAGTGGGGGCGACTCCACCTGCTTCACCTATGCCTCCATCTGGGAGCACCAGTGCGAGCGGCACTTTTAGTGATTTCAGAGCTTATAACCTCCTACATTTACGGGTTCTCATAGACCCGAGGAGGCCGAGTATTGGATCGATCGCATCTCTAAGATGCTGAGACCGCTGCATTGTTCAGAGGTTGAGCAGGTTGAACTTGCCTCCTTCATGTTTGAGAAGGAGGCCAATCTGTGGTGGGACAGTGTTCTTCGCACTGTCGAGGAAGGATATGAGTGGTCGTGGCAGGCGTTTGAGGCATGCTTCTACGAGAAGTATTTTCTGGTTACGTACCGACAAGAGAAGGAGAGTGAGTTCCTTCACCTCCGCCAGGGAGGGCTGTCGGTGACGGAGTATGAGAACCGGTTCACTGAACTGGGTCGGTATGTGCCTTTGATTCTGGGCGATCAGCCGATGAGGATGCGGCGTTTCTCTAAGGGATTGAGACCTGAGATCCGATCGAAGATTTGCTGTGCTAGCATTTCTTCCTATGCGGAGTTGGTGAGCATGTCCTTGCGAGCAGAGCAAGACGGGGACAGGTCGTCCCCCAGCGAGCATCGATGGTTCCTAGGCCGCGACCGGACTTTCAGGGTGCACCTTTTCTCGGCAAGAGGCCGTGAGCAGATTCTCCTCCTAGGCATTCAGCGCCGCCCGCTCAGCAGATGAGAGCTGATCTTCGCTATTCGTATTGTGGGAAGATGGGGCATTTGGACCGTTTTTGCTTTTCACGTATGCAGGCCAGTGGATTTACTCCACTGCAGAGGATTAGCCGTCCGATGCCTCAGGTTATTTCTCATCCACCTCTTCGTTCAGCGCCAGCTTATCCATCCTTCAGACCTGCAGTACCTAGCTTCAGGCCACCTCAGCGGCCCATGGTTCCTCCGCCGAATCGTCAGTAGCAGGCTCGAGTTCATGTGCTCTTAGCTGAAGCGCCTATGTCTGACTTGGTGTCGAGATCCTTTGAGGTTACAGCGCACATTGAAGGTATTCCCGTTTCTATGTTGGTGGATACAGGGTCCACTACTTCTCTTATATCTTATGCGGCAGTTAGGCGTTTAGTTTTGAGAACTGTTCCTATGCAAGGAGTGACGCTTACTACTGCTACGGGGATTTCCTCTGCTTTAGGCAAGCGTTGTATGGATTATAGGAAGTGGATCGATCCGTGTTGATTTCTTTGTTGCACCTCTTTATCATTACGATGTTATTATGGGTATGGATTGGCTCACGAGGATGCGAGCTGAGATTGATTGTGAAGCAAGGTCGGTGACCATCCATGGACCTGAGGGCAAGACAGTTACTTTCCCAGTTCAGGTCAGTTACCATTTTCGTCTTGATTATTATACTTCTCTGTTGGAGAGTATGACTGAATCGACGTTAGTTAGCACGCCGGTAGTTCGGGAGTTTGAAGATGTGTTTGAGTCGATTAATTTTGTTATTGATCTCATGCCTGGTGCGGTGCCCATTTCTTTACCCACCTATCGTATGCCTCCGAATGAAATGGAGGAGTTGAGGAAGCAGATAGATGGTTTACTGAATTTGGCTTTTATTCGGCCTAGTGTGTCTCCTTGGGTAGCACCTGTCTTGTTTGTGAAGAAGAAGGATAGTTCCTTG
Organism: Magnolia sinica; assembly: GCF_029962835.1. Classification (NCBI taxonomy): domain Eukaryota; kingdom Viridiplantae; phylum Streptophyta; class Magnoliopsida; order Magnoliales; family Magnoliaceae; genus Magnolia; species Magnolia sinica. The sequence continues at coordinate 59,732,164 of NC_080579.1, forward strand.
TGATTGTGTATTGATTATCGCAGGCTGAATCTGGTAACTGTGAAGAATAAGTACCCTTTACCTAGGATTGATGATCTGTTTGATCAATTGAAGGGGGCACGGTACTTTTGGAAGGTTGATCTGTAGTCAGGGTATCATCAGTTGTGCGTCAAGGATGGGGATGTGCAGAAGACCGCTTTCAGGACTAGCTTCGGTCACTATGAGTTCCTTGTGATGTCGTTCAGTCTTACGAACGCACCAGCTATGTTCATGGATCTGATGAACAGGGTGTTTCAGCCATTCTTGTTCCGATTCGTCATTGTCTTTATCGATGACATCTTGATTTATTCGGCGAGTCGAGAAGAGTACAAAGAGCACTTAAGAGAGGTTTTGGATACTCTCAGGAAGAATCAGCTTTTTGTGCAGTTCAAGAAGTGTGATTTCTGGAAAGAGGAAGTCAAGTTCCTTAGACATGTGGTGTCCAAGGAAGGGATAGCTGTCGATCTTGCCAAGGTAGTTGCAGTGCAGGACTGGAAGCAGCCTGGTTCAGTTACTGAGGTAAGGAGTTTTCTGAGTCTTGCAGGCTATTATCGATGCTTCATTCAAGACTTCTCGAAGATTACTAGACCATTGTCGCAGCTGACACGGAAGGATTTAAAGTTTGTTTGGAATGAGAAGGCGGAGTTAGCTTTTCAAGAGCTGAAGGACAAGTTGACATCCGCCCCTGTGCTAGTATTGCCAGAGCAAGGGGTTAAGTATATTATATATACTGATGCCTCTGGCGTTGGTCTGGGTTGTGTCCTTCTGCAGAAGGACATGGTGATTGCTTATGCTTCGCGTTAGTTGCGGAAACATGAAGAGAATTACCCTACGCACGACCTAGAGTTAGCAGCTGTCATTTTCGCATTAAAGCTTTGGAGACATTACCTCTATGGTGAGGAGTTCGAGCTCTTTTACGATCACAAGAGCCTTAAGTATATTTTCACACAGCGTGATTTGAATATGAGGCAGCGCCGATGGATGGAAACATTGAAGGACTTTAAGTTCGATGTTTCTTACCATCCGGGCAAGGCGAACCTTGTGGCAGATGCATTGAGTCGCAAAAAGGCTATTGAGTTTACAGCTTCGCTGATGATAGCAGAGTGGGATATGTTGGAGTTCGTGCGAGATTTTGAGCAGAAGCTTACGGTGGTTGAGCTGTATGAGGTTATCGCACACATTCGTGTACTTCCCCTTATCGACGAGAAGATCGTTGCAGCTCAGGCAGATGATGAGCTATTGGTGAAGATGAGAAAGCGGGTTGGTGCAGATGAGAACTTCGACTGGAGTGTTAGTTCTGATGGGGGCTTACGATTTCGTGGCCGGTTATGTGTTCCTGACATCCCTGACTTGAGACAGGAGGTTCTCGAGTTAGCCCATAGTTCTAAGTTTGTGATGTATCCAGGTAGCATGAAGATGTATCAGGATATGAGAAGATCTTATTGGTGGGACAATATGAAGGTCCATATTGCTGAGTTTGTTTCTCGTTGTCTCACGTGCCAGCAGGTCAAGGCAGAGTATCGCCGACCTCCTGGGTTGTTGCAGCCCATGCCCATAGCAGAATGGAAGTGAGACTTCATCTCTATGGATTTTATTTCTGAGTTACCGAGAACGAGGAAGGGATATGACTCTATTTGGGTGATCGTCGACTGATTAATGAAGTCGGCTCACTTCTTACCGATCAGAGTCACTAACTTTGCAGACGAGTTGGCTAGGCTGTATATCAAGGAGATAGTACGTCTGCATGGAGTTTCCCTGGAGATTGTGTCTGATAGAGACACGCGTTTCACATCTATCTTCTGGACTCGTATTCAGGAAGCGATGGGTGTGAAACTGAAGTTTAGCACCGCGTTTCATCCGCAAACAGATGGGCAGATGGAGCACGTGAATCAGGTCCTAGAAGACATGTTGCGAGCTTGTGTTTTGGATTTTAAGGACAGTTGGGATGATTGTCTTCAGTATGCAGAGTTCGCGTATAATAAAAGTTTCCAGGCTAGTATCGGCATGGCTCCCTATGAGGTGTTGTATGGTCACCCGTGCAGAGCACCACATTGCTGGGCAGAAATTGGTGAGCGTAGTTTGCTTGGCCCAGAATTGGTGCAGGTGACTTCAGAGAAAGTTGACATCATTCGACGTCGACTTCTGACAGCTCAGAGTAGGCAGAAGAGTTACACTGATACGAGGCGTCGACCGCTTGAGTTTGAAGTTGGAGACCATGTTTTTTTGAAGGTCTCTCCTATGAAGGGAATTCTGCGGTTCGGTAATAAGGGGAAGCTAACGTCGAGATTTATTGGTCCATTTCAAGTTCTGGATCGAGTGGGAGCGGTAGCATATCGCCTTGCTTTGCCCACACCTCTTGCGGGCGTGCATAACGTATTTCATGTTTCTATGCTGAAGAAGTACGTTCCCGATCCTTCGCATATTATTAGTTGGGAGCAAGTGCAGTTGAGTGAGGATGCCACTTATGTACTGCAACCGACGCGTATTCTCAACAGGAAGGAGCAGGTATTGCGTAGCAAGGTTATCCCTCTTGTGAAAGTGCTATGGACGCATCATAGTGTGGAAGAGGCTACTTGGGAATCGGAAGCTGAGGTCAGGAAGAGCTACCCTCAGATCCTTGAGGAATATGAGAAGGTATGAATTTCGAGGATGAAATTTTCCTTAAGGGGGGTAGATTGTAATGACCCTGGAAATTTTGTGCTAATCTTTCCTTAAGTAGTTGTTTTTGGGGTAATTAGCACTATACTCGATTGGTTGTGAAATTTGCATCAATCACTTTAAATTGTATCTGCATGACTCAAAACCTGTAGATTAGTTAGCGCTATGTTACTCTGAAATCTGGGATTCATCGCTAAATCCAGTTGTTCTAGGGAATTTTTAGAAGATCTGGATCGGACATGGACCATGCGTCGAAAGTCCGATAGCGATGATCTTAGGTTGTTGCGGTCACCATGTTGGGCTTGACCATCACCTCTAAAATCAAGTCCATGTGATGTTCTGGGTTGATTTGATTGAGTTCGGAGTGAAGAGTGTGAGAACGGTTGGAAATTTATTAAGCTTTTATGAAATCTGAGTCGTGTCGCTTGCGCGACGATTTTAAGCAATCTGACCATTGGATTCTGACCCAATTTTACCCTCTGATCAGGGAAGGTGGCCCAGGCACGTCCTTGTGCTTGTAGACCTGATTGAGATTCTGTGACCGTTGAATTGAGTGTGGTCTGCCATGGCTGATCTGAAGATCCGGTCGGTACGAAAACTCAGCTTGACCTAGATCTATGGTCAGTGAGCTTAAGTCCGACCTTTCGTGGTTATAGGCCCACCGGAAGTGTTTCGTTGGATCATGAGAGGCCGGTTTTGGTTATACCCTAAGTATACCTTGGCCCTGGGGTTATTTTCATCAATATTAGGCCTATTTATAGTCCTTAAAACCCTAGCTATCTTTTCCATACGAATTTTCTAACCCTACCTAAGAAAGAGAAAGGAAAAGAGAGAGAAAGTGAGAGAGAAGTTGGTGAATCATCTTAGATTCTTTCCTGTTCTTCTTCATCCTTTAACCTTCACTTTAGAATCGTTATTCCGGCGATTCTGAGTTCATCTTTAGGTAAGTTAACCTAGCCCTAATCAGTGTTAGAGCTTAGAATAGTATTTGTGTGGTTGTAGCTCATTCCTATTCTTGCTTTAGGGTATTCCATCGCCGTTGACGAAGACATATCGTCTGAAATCAGTTCGGTGTTCTTTTCTGGCTTAAGGTGCGAACTTTAATCGTATAGGTTATGGTTTTCAAGGCTTTCAATGCCAGTGAATGGTTTATTCTTGATATGGATGAGTTTTCACATGCCAAATGTTATTTTTATTCTGTGTTCCTGATATGCATGTATTATATTGAGATTTGTGTATTTCATGTGTATGTATAAAGTACCGTATGCGTATAAAATATGAACATGTGATTGCCATGATTATTTGTCGTGTACTTATGCTAATTATATGTGTGACAACTCCTTGACAAAGGGAATTTTCCAAATGCGTGTTTTTCAACATACGTCATGTATGTTGTTTTAAGTATTCTAAGTGTTTGCAGAAATGTCTGAATGATCTAAAGTGTGATATATCAACCTAGTATGGGCGTTGAGAAGCGATTCTCAACTCTCCCACTAGTGTGTATGATTTCCTTCATGTAAGTTACATTCCTTGTTGTTTAAATTCAAGCATTACTTATGCTTACATTTATGTTAAGTTGATATTCTTCAAATGCTTGAGTACCACGTGATTTGAGTTGTTGCTCCATTACTGTTTTACATTCAACACGAATATCTGTTGTAGTGTAATGTGTGTGGGACTATGCATTAGTCCAGGAAATTGGTAATCGGCCTTAAGATCATGGCTGAGGTTGCTTTCGCCACGTAGGATGTGATTAGACGAACCCGAGTCGTATTAGAGTTGTCGGCAGTGGTTTGGCCACGCAGAGTGTTTGCGCACTTTATGTCGTTCAACCCAAGGTGCGCTCATGCTATTTGAGTTCGTCAAGTAACCCGATTGTCCGATGTATGTTCACCATGTATGGACGCTACTGTTTGAGTCTAGGGTACCGAACTTACCAATGAAATCCTATTAACCATGGTACCTTGATCCACTAAGACTCATGAGTCGGACATGGTGGTATGGGACACCGTGGTCGAGCTGTCAGCCTACGCTAGGGTGACGAGCCTCCACGTAGTGACCAGTGAGCAACTAAACTCGTGAGCCGATTATAGTGGTATGGGACACTATATTCGTGCTGTCGGCCTACATTGATTGGTGACGAGCCCTTTGTAGTGACCTCGAGCATACCTGGATACCGTATTGAGGTGACGAGCCTTAGTGTAGTAACGATGGTATGATAGGCGTGCATTGATTGGTGACGAGCCCTTTGCAACGGCCTGAAAACATATGATCGTATGAGATTGTCTAGGACTGACGACCCTAGAATAGATCACTGTTTGGATGGTGATATGAGGAAGGTACCTTAGCTTCCCAATCCTGCTGTATGAAAAGGACTAATAACAACTTGGTAATCATGTTCATGCACCGCATTTGCATGTGCTTTGTAGACGTGGCACACTTTGAGGCGATGTCATACATAACGTAAGATGAAGACACTGAGGGTATACACGTGAGGGCACGCATCATTCTGCATACATCCTTGCATTAACAAGAGTACTTAGAACATGTTTAATTGTTCTGCTTTATCATTACTGCTTGATTGAACTGATAACATGTTAACCTGTGCTTTATTGTTCCACTAAGTTGATCACTCACTCCCACATTCTGGGGCAGTGTTAAACACCCACCAGACTCTGTCTTAGGTTCTGATGTTGCAGATGTTGATACGACTTCTGAGGCAGATCGGGAGATGGATGATGATGAGACTGCTTTCTCATTTATGCAGTTTTCAGACTGGTTCTAGTGAGCCTGGTTCTGATGCGCGGGATGCTGGGACTTCTTTTGAGAATTAAATAATGTAATTTGATACTTATAATTTTAATAGCAACACTTACATTATGACCTGATATGTATATGTATTTCAGGGATTTGCACATGTATACACATATATTTCTTTAAGTCTTCCGCTTGCTTTCTTCACTTATCCCTGAATTATATTTTCACTTTGGCTTAATCTAATACAGACAACATACATCCATCATTAAATATGTTGCATAAGTGATGTTTTGGAACTCGGGAGCTGAGTTATGCTCGACCCCCGAATTTCAGGGCATTACATCATGTCATTCCATCTGCCAATCGCTCGTGGATTTAGTGAGTGTAACCATGTCTTGGCCTTTTTTTAAGGAGAAGGGAAAGAGTTTCAGCCTGACTGTGTCCTCAGACACATTAGGAAAGTATAAAGTGGTTATTATCTTATCAAACTCTTTCAAGTGTAGATATGGATTTTCAGATTCAAGTCCATCGAATTTTGGAAGGAGTTGGATCATTCCCGACTTGATATTCATATGTCCTGCATTCTCTTGAAAAATCATACAGGAAGGTGTGCTCACCCCCACCGGTTGTTAATAATCTCGTAAAGTATGAGGCGGGAGTACTTGATACACCTCATTCTCATCCTGGATTTCCTCGACCCTAGGTTGAGGATTTGGAGGTTGATTAGCTGGTTGATTGGAAGTCATAACTTCAGTTAACTCTATGGATCTCGAGTGGTGTCTAATCCTGTGATGGATAGATAACCCCTCAACCAATCCTCCTTCACTCAAGAGACATCGAGTGTTATTACGGACCCACTTGGGCATGAAACACTATCAATCCTCATTTTCAAAATCTAACCTAAACCTAAAAGAAAGAAGGGAAATAGAAATCTAGAAATAGAAAGAAGTTACCAAATTAGATGTTTCTATGTTAGGATCTTGCAAAAGAAAAAGGAAAGTGATTTAGTCTCTAAAAAGAAATAAGAAAGTTTATAAAAATAGAAATAAAAAGATGATTTAGTGTTTAAAACTAAAAAGGAAAGCTTCCAAAAAAAAACAACCTAGTTTCTAATAATGAAAGAGGAAAGTTTCTTAAAACAAAAAAGGAAAGTTTCTAAAAACAATTTAGGAATGTTTCTAAAAAGGCAACCTAGTTTCTAAAAATGAAAAAGGAAAGTTTCTAAACCTAGAAATAGAATGCTAAGTTACTTTCTAAAATAATTCTGAAAAAACTATAACCTAAAAAAAGAAAGTATAAAATTCCTAATCTTAACCTAATTCTAAAACTAATTAAATCCAGAAAACGCAACCGTTAATCCCCGACAACGGCACCAAAAACTTGTTCACAACCCCAGGTGTTGGGTCGCGATGTAGTAATAACCTCAATAAGACTGAGGTCAAATTCACAGGGATTCAAACTTGTACATTTCTAAAATTAACTAGAAGTATAACTAGAAGGATATGTGAAACTAATTCTGAAGTATTTGAGAGAGTAATTGTGAATAAAGTAATTAAAACTAAGAATTTAAAGGTTGGAACTAGGGTGTCAAGGATCCACTTATAGTGATCAGGTAGACCTCTTACTTGATTCAAGTAACACAATTGGAATTGGAGTCCTATCCTATCCACTTGGAAGATATATCAATAAAATCAAATCTAAACTTTCATTGATCTAATTTTCAAAGGAGGAGAATTGTGATACTTGGAAGAGTTCCATCACCAAACCATGCCCATGGGGGCGATGGTCGACAAAAAGATTTACCAATCCCACAATCTCAAAGTAAGGAAAAGAAGATACTCAAAGCTATTGTAGATCTATTGTAATTTAAGTCACATTAAATCATTAAAAACTAAAAGTATTCATTTAAAATGAAATTAAAATCAAAGATGGTTCAACATAAACATGAATTAAAACAAGAGAAACATCCCATCATAGTACAAGCTTCACCGCTTAGCCCAAGTTAAGAGGTTTAGCCAACTATAGACATGATTGGACCAAAGTCTCTTAAAAAAACATGAAAATAACTAAGGAAGAAGATAAAAAACTCTTGGTGATGACTTCTCTACCCTTTTGCTCCACTCCTTAAACCCAAGAAGATGCCTTGGAGCATCCTAGGGAGTCATATTTATAGTTGTGGAACTCTAACTTTCGCACCTAGTTGGAAAACTCTAGAAACCGACTCAAATTTACGCAGTTTGCTAAAATAGACTTCACTCTACATAGTTTTCCAAAATAGACTTTCCTCTGCGTTATTTCATAGAATGACTTAGAGTTTCAGAATATGCTTTTTGCAGGACAATTTCAGGATTCCTTTTCTTCACTTCAAATCTTTGATTCTCCTCATTCCTCACTTGGTTTTCTTGGATCTTTGGCTTGTGAATTTTTCAATCTTAGTGTCCTAAGATCCATCCCTTGCCTTAGTGATTCTTAAGCATCAAATCCATGCTTTTAGCACCCTTTTTAATCCAAGCTCTTAAATTCACTTTGCAACAGAAACATGAGTAAAATAGAACATTAAGCATTATTATGTTCATAAATCCAATATATAAATGGGGGATAATATGCAATATTTGACCCTCAAAAATCTTCCTTCTCATATATACCTTCACGAACAACATGACAGAATATTGAAACATCATGAAGAAAACTTCTTCAAAAATGTCAGAAAACAAGCCGTTTTTCAGTCATCTGCGTAACTCAACACTGAGTTGCGCATGGCCACGCAACTCACTTCCCCTCTCTCTCCTCTCGATAATACGTGTTAGAGGTACCAATCTTCTGAAAGAATCTCAATGTCCCAAATGAAGGGGGAAGGGTGTATTTATATACTTTCGCATGTGTGGGCCCTCAAATCCCATGCTGTGGACCCCTCTTCACATCAATTTAATGTGATCGGCACGAACCACACTGATGAGTTGTGCGTGGCGTGGGTCCGCACAACGTGACCTCACACACAACTTGTTACCATGTGTAACTCAATCTTTTATTACATTTCTTCAATCTTCTCTTATTTCTTTCTTCTTTCTTCAATCTTCTTTCTTCTTTTAATTAATTTTATGCTCCAACACTTCATGATTCCTTCTCCTAATTCTAAAATATTTGGCACACAGGCAATCTCGATAACGGATACCCTTATCCTTCTAAACATTACATTCATATTTATCTTTATCATGATGTCTGACAATCATCTTTGTTAACCATTTGTTATTCTCTTGAGCTTCCATAATCATTTCCTTTAAGTTTTGCTTAATCATTATATTAACGAGACAGATACATCATTCCTGAAATTGCAATTTTACATCAAACTCCTTCACAAAGTCCAACATCTCCTATTCTCTAGTTATTAGCTTCGTTATACATTGTCGCTTATACTGCTTCCTACTTAGCGCATCTTCTACCAATTTCACTTTACTAGGATGGTGGGATAATTCAAAATCGCAATCCTTTAAGAATTCTACCCATATCCATTGTCTCATGTTTAAATCATTATGTGAAAATAAATATCGGAAGCTCTTTTGGTTGGTAGACATATAGAATCTCTCGCCATATAAATGGTGTCACCAAATCTTATGAGAAAAAAGTATGTCATCTAGCTCTAAGTCATGGGTCGAATAATTGTGCCTGTGATTCTTAAATTATCTCGATGCGAAAGCTATTACTTTATCTTCTTACATTAGTATACAATCGAGTCCCAAAATTGACACATTGGTGTAAACAAAAAATTTCAATCCCTCATAGGTGAGAGTAAGAATGGACGTAGAAGTTTGTAATCATTTAGAATCAGTGAACGCTTATTCACATTTCTCTATCCGGTTGAATGGTACACCCTTCTATGTTAAACTTGTTAACATGCCATAAATCTTCAAAAAGTCCTTAATAAATCTTTTATAATATTCAACAAGCCCGAGGAAACTCCTAATGTTAGATACAGTCATGGCCTGCTCCTATTTAATAATCCATTTAACTTTTGCCGGATCCATTACAACTCCGTCCTTTGTGATAATATGCCCAAGGAACTTCATACTCCCCTTTCAAAATTTACACTTTGAGAACTTGACATATAGTTGTTTTTCTATTAGGGTCTTTAGCGTCATTCTTAAGTGCTCCTTATGATATTCGCTTGTCATAGAATAAATTAACATGCCATCAATGAATATGATCTAGAAATGGTTTAAATATAGCTGAAATAATTTGTTCATTAGATCTATGAAAATAGTTAGGGCATTGGTCAAGCCAAAGGGCATAAGCAGAAACTCATAGTGCCTATATCGTGTCCAAAAAAGCACATTAATTTAAGTAAACAATTGTGTATTTAAAAGGTATAAATTTTATTTGATCCTAATAAACTAATCCCCACTCCCAATTCAGGACATAGCCTTAATTCCTTAACTCCACCAAGCTTCTGTATATAGCCATGGATCTTATTCCATGCAATTTTAGAGGAGCTATGCAATTTTCAGTTCTTAGATGGGTAGTCATAGACCGCCATGCTTCATCGTTGTGTTGCTGTTGGAGCGTTGAACGGAGACATTAGACTTTACACTTTATTTATTTATTGACTTGTATGTTGGAGTCCCCAGGTGAGTGGACTTTGTTAATTTGTTTAGATGTATGTATATTTTAGAGATTGTCATGACTACACCCATTTTTTGACTTATACACACTTTTTAGCTTAGCTCTTATGATTGTTTTTATGTCATTATAATTGTAATAAGAAATCATGCTTCTACAAAGTAAAAGTGACACTTAAAATACTGGGGATTGATTTTGTGCTTGACCTCTGAAATTCGGGTGTGACAGTAGACTATGAGGTGAGTTAGGATTATCAATTATGTGTGCACTAAGGTAAGTACCTAGCATATAATCTATTCATGCATCCATACTAAACAAATTCAATATAAGCATAAATAGAATTGTAAATATCAACAATCACAAAAACAATGATATATCATAGTTCAACTAAATTCCTACACCACTCCCGGATGAACAACTAAAATTTGAATTTTTTAGATTTCACTATCGTAATAGTTTTTTTATACCTTCACCACCAACATTTACAATGATTTTCTATAGTTTCGCCAAAAACCATTACAGTCTTAAACAAAGACTTACACGTATGCACCTGTGTTGGTTGCGGTCATACACAAGAACATAGACGTACACACCCATGTTGGTGGCTTACATAGAGACTAACGAAGGTTTTTTGTAGTCTAACCGATAACCTACACATACACACTCATGTCAGTGGCTCCCTCATAGACTCCTAATGTTTTTTTATACGATAACCAGGAACCGATGTGATCCTACGTAAGGACTTATGTACACTTCAACCGCGAATGGTCCTACATAATGACCTATGTATACTCTCGTCGGAGGTGGTCTTACATACGGACCTATTTAAGTTTGGGTTTCAAACTCAATGGACTCTAATTTAACTCTTATACCTTTTGGATGAGCCCTGTTGATATTGCCTTCTTGATATGCTCGATCAATCTTGATGCGCCTTTTCTTTTGCTCTCCTGATATGCAGATGTTTTTAGGTCCAACGATCGGCTACCTTGCAATGATGTACCTATGAGGATGCAAAGGTAATGAGATGGTGGTGGAATCTTAAACAACTAATGGGAGAGTTGGTTCCAATTGGGGATTCACCTAGATAGGCATTCTATAGGGTAATAGACAAAGGGACTTATCTATGGGATTAGTGTCTAACCTTTAGAGAATGCTTGAGAACATATACATCTTTAAATTTAGCTTGGAATGCTCATTAGAGTGATGAATTACAAGAAAGATGACATGTATCTCTTTGAATTGAAGCCTAGGATTGAAGGAAAAGAGTTGTGTACAATAGGGCTTCTAAAACATCTAAAAATTATCATATTTACAAAGGTCTAAGTGCCATTTCTATAGAGAAAATGCTCCAACCGACATATAACGACTAGCTATCGATTTGATCAACATTTTACATAATTTTTTAGTTTGCTCACTAGATAGTTTTTCTCAGGCTTGTGTCCTATTACCATTTCATTCCTTAGGATCCCACGATCCTCTCCGTTGAATTTCGGCAACCCGCGACCTGTAGATAGCGTTTGCAAGTGACCTCAAGTCACACCCTGTCAACTCGAGTCGACTCAACCCAAGACCTATCCGTTACGACCACGCCGTCACCGCGGTTTGAACATCGTGTCTCGTGCGCCAATCCGATGCTTAGATTGTGAGATGTGGCCCGTGCTCTATTCCAACTATGGACCGCACATTGCGGGGCAAGGGCATTTCAGATAACACCATTTCTTAAGACCATCATGAGGGTAATGTCACCCTAGGCTATAGCCTAGGGGTGACATCATCCACTCCCATGCTTGCTAGGCTATCATGCTAGACATGCTTCTCTTTACCCCATGTGCAATGATTGCTACCCTAGCTAGCCTATCCCTCTCTCTCTCTCTTATCTCTCTCTCCCTCCCTTTTTTCCTTTTCATTCTTCCCTTGCTAACAACCCCAAACGTCTATGAGAGCTCCATTTTCCAACCCCATTGCAACCTCAACACTTTCCAATCCAACCATCCCAAGCTCATCACCACCATTAAAACCTTTCTTTTAGAGCAATAGAACCTAAGGGTGGAAGAAGAAAGAGGAGATTTGAGGTGGGTGCCATCATTGATTTTTCTTGTATGGGGGCATGTAGGACCCACCAATCAATGGTGGAGATCCTACTTGACCCCTTAGGTGTGGCCAATGGCCCACTCTTGTTGCATGCATGAGCTAAGATGGGGCCATTCTCTATGGACCCCATCATGATATTTTGTTTAAATCCATGGCTTTGATGGGTCATCTAAACCTTGATTTCATGGTGGGGATGGTATCCCAACCTTAGATTTTTAGATGTAGGGCCCATGCATGCATGGCACCCTTGATGTATGGTTTGAATTTGTTTGGAGGGACTTATAGTGGCAGTCCCCTCCCATGGCCGATCTTCCTCTCTCCTTCTCTCTCTCTCTCTCTCTCTCTCTCTCTCTCTCTCTCTCTCTTTCCCATTTCCTCTTCTTTTTCCTCTGATGGGCGTGGACCACCTGGTGCGTCCAGGACACCCAGACCGTCCAGCAAAGTGAGACGATCTTGCTGTCCATTTCTGGACGTTAGACGACCCACCTTGATGTTTGTTTTGACATGCAAAGAGTTATGCTATTAGTGGTCTGGTCTGGGGTCTATGGGTCCCACTAAGGTAGGCCATACCATGATTTATCTTATGTATATTCCCCTGTCCATCCATCTTATGGACTGTGATGTGTAGCAACACCTTATTGTCCATTTTACCAGGCCCACTTACTCACCATCTGGAAGGGATAAATCTATGTGTTTCAGCTTGATTTTCTCTCTATAATAGGGTGGTCCATTGGTGTGTGGACCCCACCTTGATGTATGATGAACCCCCTATGCCCAGCCCTTGATGGAACGCCTATGGAGCAGGCCTAAGGGACCTGGACAGTCTAGATTTCTGGACCGTCCAGCAGTCCTGCATGCAGGAAAAGTACAAATTTTGTCTTGGTTTTGGGGAGTGGGCCACTTATGTGGACCCCACCTTGTTGTACATTTATGGGTGTATATTATCTACCCATTTCCCCTTGATTAGGCAGGCCTAGGCCCACTCTAGAGGAAGAACAATTCAGAGACAGTAGCATATTTCCAGCAACATTTTTGTTTTCAACATCTTATTGTCCAGTATATTTTGATCCTTATTGTATGCGTTTGTGGCTCCCCATTTAGCTTCATTGTGGCCCACCTTACAGGGACCCACCTTAGCCAATCGTGAGTATCTAGGCTGTCCATCTTTAGGACACCTCAGCTGGGCCAGCAACCCACCTGTTGGACGCCCCAACTAGGCCAACGTCCAGCAGGAAGGGCTGACTGTTCCCCTCCTTTGTGGCCCACCTTGATGATGTGTTGCATCCCAATCGTTCTCCATTTTGTGTGGCCCACCCCTGGTGGGACGTCCAGAGTTGGGGTCCACCTTATATGCATTTATCCAGGCCATCCATGCCCTTGTGGACCACCCAGGCCAGTTGGGGCGCTACTAGACTTGCAGTCCAACATCAGGCCCACCCCGTTTTATGTGTTGTATCCATCTGGTAGGGCTCATCGTAATATTTAAAGGCCACCATGAAGTAATTGTTTTACTCAGATAACTTATTTATTGGGCCCCAGCAAGCCCAGAGAGTGGGGTGGACTGGATGCCGAGCAAGGGCTCAAATTTTCTGCATGTAGTTGATTGTTTGAAGTTATGAGGCCCACCGAATTAGAGGTGTTTTGTACAACACCCATTCATTTATACGGGCTATGGGCCACCTTATATAGGCCCACCATGATGTACGTGATTATAATCATACTTAGTATAGTTCATGATACATGCCCATATGCATCATTGGTATGCCTGTTATGAGGATTGATTGATTTTATCATACGACATTGGGCTGAGATGTTTATCGGACTCCTTGAGAGATGGAGTTGCCTCATATGCGTGCGCGGTATGCACTAGTTTGATACATAACTGGATGGTATGACTCATGCATCTCGCATTTTATATGACATGACCACTGTATGCCTTGGCTACATTAAGGTCGTGTCCTCCATGGGTGTATCGTGGATGACCAGATGGGACACCAGAAATGTTTGGTTCTTGAAATAGGGCACGATGGATGTCATTGGGTGAAAGTCCCTAAACCCCCATGACCAGTGGATGCTCCAACGTCTAGACCAAATGGATACATGAGCGCCGAGTGCTGAATACTAGGAGACTACGCCTCCAACCGTGTCCTGGTCGGTTGGAAGGGGGTGTGACCTTACCCGCCTGGGTGAGGGGGCACGACTGGTTAAGTTTGACAAACTTGAGGAATGGGTCTGCTATCGATGAGCCGGGCCAATATTGGCAGGTGGATAGTGAGGTCTCTTACACTTGCCTAGTTTGCGCTTAGATGGGGTGACTATCTGGCATAGAGTCTACTAAACCCCTGTGATCATCCCAGAGATGTACGATAGTGATATGTGGACTTACTGAGCAGGAATTGCATACTCAGCATTTGATTAATTTATTGATTCATTCATTCACTATCCACTTGGTGGTGTGCAACCAAATCGTTATGTGTACCTTTGCAATGGCCAAGATTTTAGTTGGGACATGCGACCAACCTAAGATCAGGAGTTTACCACATTGTGTCTACCTATCCAAATTTAGGTATGCGATTGGTTTAGATAGAAGTCCCTTGTGATGAACCCCACAGCTTGCGATACCACCCACTATCATCTTGACTACACACTCCAGCTTTGTCATTTCTTTTGCATTGAATACTATTGCATCCTCTGCATATGACATATTGTGATGTGGTCACATGTGGGCGGGTACACGTGGGCGGACGCTTATGTGGGCAGAGCCTAGCGGGCCTGGGCGAGCTACCAGTGGCTGGCAGGCTACTGTGCGGGAAGGTAACTGTGCACATAGTGAACGTAGGACTTTATCCCCCATATTCATGGACTCGTCAGGATCTGTATATTATATTGCATCCTTAATATATGAAATTTGGCTTACTATGTCTCCGTATTGCATAATCGATCTACATTTCTTCCTTAGTATAAGCATTAGCTTATTATCTCTTTCCGTCGTATAGCCTGGATAAGACTGATGGTATTTATGGACTTGCCAATATTTCTGCTCACTCTGATATTTATATGCTTGGCACATGCATTGCACACACATACACCACCTTCTAAGCTTTCTATAAGTTTATGCACAATAGATGCATGCAAGTGACGCTAGGATGCAATCGAGCTGGGGTAGGAGCGTGCGACAGAGTTTCTAGAGTTTTTTTATACCTATAGTGTATATGTGGTAATGTTGTTTGTGTCTAGGTTATGGTATGGTTATGCTTCTTATAAAAGGAATTTTTGTATTGAAAATCTCCTTGTATGATCCTAGGATCGGAATCTGACATATGGATGTCGAGAGCCAAGGATGGGATACTACGGAGGCTATCGGCGTCGGATTTGGCAATCGAAAATTTTGTGAGCCTGGTTTCCGAGTTCAGGGCGTGACCATTGATTCGATTCACGAGAACTGTTGATTTAATCAACTCGAATCGATGACCTATCGATTTGATCGACAGTTCTCTAAACTTCTTATAAGCCAGGGAGAATTTGAACAATTTGATTCCTAAGATTTTGTGCACTAGGGCTTTTAAAACATCCAGAAACCATCATTTGTTTTTTGCAAAAGTCTGATTTCCATCTTTATAGTGAAAAGACTCCAACAGACACAAAACGACTAGTTGTTGATTCGATCGATAGTTTACAAAATTTTCCAAATTGCTTGCTGGACAGTTTTTTATGTTCTCTATTGGACCTTCATTTGATAGACTCGAATAGATGACCTATCAATTTGATTAACAGTTCTCTAAACCGCTTACGAGTTAGGGAGAATTTGAATAATTTCATTCCTAAGGCTTGGAAGATCTAAACATTGATGTCTAATCATGTAGAGGGAAGTTGTCTTGGAATATAAGGGGTCTTCAAGACTTAATGTTGCACATCTTTAAGTCATCGATCTTTCAATGTCTTCCAATGGGGGTTCAACCAACTCAAGACATACAAACTCACATTATTAACAAACCAAGACACTAACACTTCTAATATGTTATTTTTTCCTTTGAATTAAGTACTTTACTTTTGATTAGGCACATGATTTTCTTTACATAGTGTAATGACCCGGGAAATTTTGTGCTAATGTTTCCTTAAGTAGTTGTTTTTGGGGTAATTAGCGCTATACTCGATTGCTTGTGAAATTTGCATCAATCACTTTAAACTGTATCTGCATGACTCAAAACTTATAGAATAGTTAGCGCTACGCTACTCTGAAATCTGGGATCCATCGCTAAATCTAGTTGTTCTGGAGAATTTTTGGAAGTTCTGGATCGAACCTGGACCGCGCGTCGAAAGTCTGATAGCGATGATCTTAGCCTATTGCGGTCACCATGTTGGGCTTGATCATCACCTCAAAAATCAAGTCCATGTGATGTTCTGGGTCGATTTAATTGAGTCTGGAGTGAAGAGTGTGAGAACGGTTGAAAATTTAATAAGATTTTATGAAATCTGAGTCGTGTCGCTTGCGCGATGATTTTAAGCTATCTGACCGTTGGATTCTGACCCAATTTCACCCTCTGATCAGGGAAGGTAGCCCGGGCATGTCCTTGTGCTTGAGGACCTGATCGAGATTCTATGACCGTTGAATTGAGTATGGTCTGCCACGGCTGATCTGAAGATCCGATCGGTATGAAAACTCAGCTTGACCTAGATCCATGGTCAGTGAGCTTAAGTCCGACCTTTCGTGGCAATAGGCCCACCAAAAGTGCTTCGTTGGATCACGAGAGCTAGGTTTTGGTTATACCCTAAGTATACCTTAGCCCTGGGGTTATTTTCATCAATATTAAGCTTATTTATTGTCCTTAAAACCCTAGCTCTCCTTTCCATACGAATTTTCTCTAACCCTAGCTAAGAAGAGAGAGGAGAAGAGAGAAAGTGAGAGAGAGGTTGGTGAATCATCTTAGATTCTTTCCTGTTCTTCTTCATCCTTGAACCTTCACTTTGAATCATTATTCTAACGATTCTGAGTTCATCTTTGGTGACGATTCTGAGTTCATCTTTGGGTAAGTTAACCTAACCCTAATCTGTGTTAGAGCTTAGAATAGTCTTGGTGTTGTTGTATCTCATTTCTATTCTTGCCTTAGGTTATTCTGTCGTTGTTGACGAAGACATATCGTCTGAAATCAGTTTGGTATTCTTTCCTGGCTTAAGGTGCGGACTTTAAGTGTATAGGTTATGGTTTTCAAGGCTTTCAATGCCAGTGAATGATTTATTCTTGCTATGGATGAGATTTCACATGCCAAATGTTATGTTTACTTTGCGTTCCTGATATGCATGTGTTATTTTGAGATTTGTGTATTCTATGTGTATGTATAAAGTACCGTATGCGTATAAAATATGAACCTATGTTTGCCATGATTATTTGTCGCGTACTTATGCTAGATGTATGTGCGACAACTCCTTGATAAAAGGAATTGTCCAAATGTGTGTATTTCAACATACGTCATGTATGTTGTTTTATGTATTCTAAGTGTTGGTAGAAATGTCTGAATGATCTAAAGTGTGATATTTGAACCTAGCATGGGCGTTGAGAAGCGATTCTCAACTCTCCCACTAGTGTGTATGATTTCCTTCTTGCTGGTTACATTCCTTGTTGTTTAAGTTCAAGCATTACTTATGCTTACATCTATGTTAAGTTGATATTCTTCAAATGCTGGAGTACCACATGATTGAAGTTGTTGTTCCGTTACTGTTCTACATTTAATACGAATATCTATTGTAGTGTAATGTGTTTGGGACTATGAATAGTCCAGGAAATCGGTAATCTGCCTTAAGGTTGTGGCTGAGATTGCTTTCGCCACAAAGGACGTAATTAGACGAATCTGAGTCGTATTAGAGTTGTCGGCAGTGGTTTGGCCATGCGGAGTGTTTGCGCACTCTATGTCATTCAACTCAACGTGCGCTCATGCTAGTCGAGTTAGTCAAGTAACCCGATTGTCCGATATATGTTCACCATTTATGGACGCTACTGTTTGAATCTAGGGTACCGAAGTTACCAATGGAATCCTATTAACCATGGTACCTTGATCCGCTAAGACTCATGAGCCGGACATGGTGGTATGGGACACCGTGGTCGTGCTGTCGGCCTACGCTGGGGTGACGAGCCTCCCCATAGTGACCAGAGAGCAACCAAACTCGTGAGCCGATTATGGTGGTATGGGACACTATATTCGTGCTGTCGGCCTACATTGATTGGTGACGAGCCCTTTGTAGTGACCTCGAGCATGCCTGGATACCGTATTGAGGTGACGAGCCGAACTGTGGTAATAAAGATGTGATAGGCGTGTATTGATTGGTGACGAGCCCTTTACTACGACCTGAAACCATATGATCGTATGAGATGTCTAGGACTGAAGACCCTAGAATGGATTACTGTTTGGATGGTGATATGAGGAAGGTACCTTAGCTTCCCAATCCTGCTGTATGAAAATGATTAATAATAACTTGGTAATCATATCCATGCACCGCATTTGCATGTGCTTTGTAGACGTGGCGCACTTTGAGGCGATGTCATGCGTAACATAAGATGAAGACGCTGAGGGTGTACGTGTAAGGGCACACATCATTTTGCATACATCCTTGCATTAACAAGAGTACTTAGGACATGTTTAATTGTTCTGCTTTATCATTACTGCTTGATTGAACTGATAACATGTTTACCTGTGCCTTATTGTTCCACTGAGTTGATCACTGACTCCCATGTTCTGGGGCGGTGTTAAACACCCACCAGACTCTGTCTTAGGTTCTGATGTTGCAGATGTTGATGCGACTTTGAGGTAGAGCGAGAGATGGATGATGATGAGGCTGCTTTCTCTTTTATACAGTTTTCATACGGGTTCTAGTGAGCCTCGTTCTGATGCGCGGGATGCTGGAATTTCTTTTGGGAAATTAAATGATGTAATCTAATACTTGTAATTTTGATAAGTAACACTTTCATTACGACCTGGTATGTATATGTACTTCAGGGATTTGCACTTGTACACATATATTTCTATAAGTCTTCCGCTTGCTTTCTTCACTTATCCCTGAATTATATATGTGCTTTGGCTTAATCTATTCCAGGTTTTATGCACTAATTTAGTCAACATACATCCATCATTAAATATGTTGCATAAGTGATGTTTTGGAACTCGGGAGCTGAGTTATGCTCGACCCCCGAATTTCAAGGCATTACACATAGTTTAGAAATAGAAGAATATAATAAAAATAAATAATATGAGCTAAAGCAGATCAATTAAATAAATAAGTTTTATCTACACTTGGCTAAAAAGAAAAGAAAAAGGAAAAATGAAAAAGAAAACTAACAACAATCTGTTCATAGCGAGACGATCGTTGGGAACTGCTATTTGTTCTTTACAAGAAGGTTGTCAAGCACAAAAATTGGATTGCCTACTCAATTAGCATCATAGTTGGGTGGTCATTAAGAACCAAAATTTGTTCATTAAGTGTTAAGCTTATTTATGTAGGACAACCGTAGTTTACGATAAGGGTTATTGTTTATTCATCCTTTGATTGGCTTTGTAAATGGACAATTAATATGGCAAATGTGTATTCGTTGTACAGAACAATGTTCTGTAACAAGATGGGCAATGTTAGCTAGATCTTCAATTGTTCATTCATCATATAATGAGGTTTCATGGCGAGATGGTCTTTGAGAAATGACAGTCCGTTTGTTACTCCACAAGTTGAGCTTTGTAGGCAAGTCAGTCTATGTTTAAACAATTTACCACTTAACACTTAGCCACATTAGTTTGTGGCAGGAAGGTCAGTGGGGTGACAACCTGATCGTCGCTTCGGGTCATTGCTTCATGGTGAGATGGCTGTGGGAATGACTATATGTTTGTTGCTTCAATCCTGACTCCATGGACAAGGCTATCATGCGATGCTTGCCTGATCATCACTCGACTGGGCTCCATGGCAAGACAATGTATTGAAATGGACAACTGTTCATAACTTGGTCAAACTTTGTGGTGAGAGGGTCAAGCCAAATCTCTAGGCATGTTGCAAAATGGGCCTGCTTGCCATCTGTTCGAGACCTAGATATCTTCCTAGGTTAGACTATGTAGTCGATGACATAGAGTGCCTAACTAGCGTGTTCTAACATACTCAATTCTGGCTAGTTTTGCACCATTGTGGTAGTTTTGGCAATGGATGAGTTAGATTTAAAAATAATAAGAATAATGATAAGTGTTCACAAAAAACGAAGGATAGACAGCGTTGTGCTGAGAAGTAGTGTTGTGTTGAATTGGAATGACATGGGCCCTAAGCTCTTCATTCTCTCCTGAATTTATAGAGGTATAAGGTGGCATGCAAGAGACATATTAGAATCAGCCTCTAAGATGTTTTCTTGATCGATATTCGCAGATGTGGTCAATTACAATTCCAACTCCAGATGAGTTCGCGGAAAATTTTTCAGATCAGAAAATCAGCAAGCAAGAGTAGTAGATCCTATTTCTATCTTGAGACATGTCATCATAATTTTCGATAAACACGCTTAGCCAATCAGGTCGCATTGTGTGTCTCTATTGATCACCACCTTCGTTAATCACTAAACTAGAAAAAAAATAAAATCTCGTGCTCATAGGTGCTCCTAGTCTCATCAAGAATGTTTACAATACAATGAATCAATGCAGACTTTCCATG
Source organism: Magnolia sinica (assembly GCF_029962835.1). Taxonomy (NCBI): domain Eukaryota; kingdom Viridiplantae; phylum Streptophyta; class Magnoliopsida; order Magnoliales; family Magnoliaceae; genus Magnolia; species Magnolia sinica. The sequence goes on from NC_080579.1 coordinate 59,752,969, forward strand.
TGATTTATAACAGATACGGAATTCACACTAAACTAAAAAATAAATAAATAAATAAAAATTGGATAGTCAAAATCATCTCCCATGGAATAGTTCTAAAAGAAAATAAATCAAAAACTTGTTTGGTTGCTAATTAAAAATGAGTTCACCTCATTTTATTTAATCATAATTATGCATCAGATAAATATATATATATATGTGTGTGTGTGTGTGTATTTGGAAATCATTAAAGATATAAAAAAAAAAGATGTATATACATCAAATATGATACGTAAGTATGTAGTTGATTTTCAATGAAAAGAGATGACCTCGTTCTAAAGTATCAAAATTTTCAGACATCCATCCACAGCTTGGAAAACCGATTGGCACAAAAAATAGGATCACTTCATAGATAGGCACTAGGGAGGAGTTTCATGAGCGGTCCCACGAGGCGGCCTTGGAGCTTTTACTGGTCCAGCGCCACATCCAGGATCAGTTCCCTTGTCGCGAGTAGGATTGTCCACGAGAACGCGTCCTTCCTGAAATTCCAAGAGCACAATCAAAAGCAATGAAGTGGATTACCCATGTGTTACACGTTTGAAAGTGAGATGTGCTAACCCAGACCACCTCCATGTCTGGCACCTGTTGGGTTGGACCAGGACTGAGGCTATTGGACGTCTAGGCTAGGCTCAAACAGGAGATTTAAGGCCAGATAACTAATCACGTTGGGACCAGAGTTCTAAAATTGGGTGAATGTACTCCAAACTCAGCCGAATCCAAGTCTCAGTGGAACTACCTGGCAAGATCAACTTGGTTGAGACATGGCCAGACTCGTTGAGTTGGCTCAATGAGACTCAGCACCACTTGAATCTCTGAAATTTTAGAAAGAGTACTTAAGCAATTCCACCACCAAAGTTCACAATTCGTCTAAGACATTTTATTTTAATTTTCTATTCAGAGTTATTAAATAGGTATGATTACTTCAAAATTCTTATTAAGTTTAGAATTCTTAAGTCCGATCCCATCTTCAACCTGACCCGACCTGCCTGGAAATCATGTTGAGTTTCAGATTTTGAACTATGGTTGAGACTAGGCTTGCATGGACAGCTCGCCCTCTATTTCATGATATTGGAATGGATACGCTGCTAGTGAGTCATCTGGGATTGAATGTTGATGCTTGTCTTGACTAGTCAACCTGTTTGGCCATGTGCCCATGTGCATATGTGTGTGTGTGTCTATATATATATATATATATATATATATATATATATATATATATATGAAGAAAGGTGGAAGCTCGCAACTTGTATAACTCTGTTGGTTATCAGATAATATATAACCTTTAGAGTGGGAACTAAAAAAAAAAAAAAAAAAATTGAGCCCAACACCAACTCTATAGCAACACAACAAAACAGCCCCCATCAACCTTTAAACAAGATATGCAATAGCTATAAAAAAACATCTTACGCTAGGCATGGCACAGATTTACAAGTCTATTCGTAAAGTCAGAAAGATGCCACTGCTATTTATGCATTAGAGCCTGAAATTCTCAATGAATAGAAGATCTCCACAATCTATTTTCTTAAGAGTCAAACTGCTATATTTTATTACAACCATCCATTTGATGCTCATATTTGGATGGTTTGGATTATCCACATGGGTCACATGCGTTGGGTAGTCCATGTTGGGAGGCAAGCTTGATGGGAAGTGCGACATACAAATTGTTGGGACTCGTGGAAGCACGCAGACCAAAATCAAGCAAAGTATCAAGATCGCACAAACAAACCCAACAAGAAGGCAATCCTAATTTTACATGGAAAAATCATTGCGGGAAAAATCATGGCACAATGCGATGAGTAATACACTATTAAAGGAATATTATAAGAGAAAGTAGATCTTACCGATTGGAACAACTCTCGAATCTCCTTTGAATCCCTATGTATTCCCTTAAACCCTTTAGAACAACTTACAAAGCCCTAGTCCTCTTAACCCTTTCCTAATCCCGATTACACCTGGTATATATACTATCCGACCATAATAGGAAACAAATTGTATACTTATGCAATTTTACACGTGCCTTTGATAGGTCCTTCGATTGCATTGATAGCCATCGAGGACTAGTCAATGATATCAAAGATCCATCGATGCCTTCAAGTAGCAACCTCTAAAACTGTCCAACAATTAACTGGGATTTTTCCTTATTTTCTCGATGGGACCGAGCATCTGTCGATGGCATCGACATTTGCTCAATAGGATCGAGTGGTCCATCGATAACATCAACAGACTCTGTTACAAACAAATTTAAGACATTAAACAATAATGTCCACCATATCTTGAATCTTCATTCTCCATTGCTCCTTTGTTATTCCCATCTCTAATTGCTTTCTATCATAGCTTCATCGTCGCTTCTAATGCATACCTTGTCCTCATTAAGGTATTGTCAAGCCTAGAAAAGTTACACAAAACTTGAACTTCTCTGTGGGAAACACCTTCGTAAGCATGCCAGCTGGATTCATGCTTGTTTGTCTCTTCTCAAGAATCACGCCTCCCTCCTCAAGCACTTATCAGATAAAATAATGATGCGCATCAATATGTTTAGTATGTGAGTGGTAAATAAAGTTCTTTGCCAATTTAATCACGATTTTTCTATTACAATTAACTGGCATGGCCTCCTATTGAAACCTCAACTGATTTATCATTCCCCTCAAGCAAACTACTTCTTTAAATGCTTCTGTCACTCTCACATACTCAACTTCGGTCATGTAAAGAGTCACTACTAACTAAAGCTTAAACATCCAACTGATCGCTCCACCTGCTAACACAAATAAGTAAATGAAAGTTGACCTTCTTTTATCCATACTGATGAATAATCTGAATCCACATAATGTATTCACTTATCCCCTGATTTTTATAATGTCAAAACGAAGTCCTACATACCTCTAATATATCAAAGTAGTCATTTTACTACCTCCTAGTGTTGCTTAGCGAGGTTAGACATATATCTGCTAACAAGAAATATCTGGTCTTGTATAAACTATGTCATACATCAAGTTGCCAATCGTGCTTGAATATGGCACATGAGAAATAATTATCTTTTCTTCATATGCTTTAAGACATTATTCAAAAGAAAGCCAAAAATGAGTCACGTTGGGAACATTGACTGACTTTACCTTATCCATCTCATACATCACCAATACCTTCTTAAGGTATTCTGCCTAAGATAACAATTAGCTTTCTCCTCTTCTTGTCTATGTGTATATCAATGATGAGAACCCTCTTTACAACCCCCAAATCTTTCATCACAAATGTCCCCTGATAGCTAAGTCTTCAATATGTTGATCTAAATCATGTTATGACTAGCGACAAGCATGTTCTCAACATATACTACCAAGATAATGAACTTCTCATTAGTGTGTTGTAATAAACACAATAATCATAGTCACTCCTGTAAACTTTTGTCTCACCGTGAAAGAATCAAATTTCTTGTAACACTACCTACATGACTGTTTCATGCCAAACAATGACCTCTTTAACATGTAAACCTTGCTCTTTGCCACTTATATTTTGAAATTTTCTAGTTGCTTCATGTAAATATGATCTTTCAATTCCCCATGCCGAAAATTAGTCTCCACATCCATCTATTCCAACTTGAGATTGTATTGGGCAACCGATGCCAATATGAATCTGAGAGATACTTACTTCACCACAGGTGTGAATATCTTAGTGAAGTGAATATCTTCTCTCTAAGTATATCCCTTCACTACCAACCTTTCATTGCACCTATCATGTTTTTTTTCTTAAAGATCCAGTTGCACCCAATCACTTTATGGCCAATGGAAACCTTCACTAGCTCCCACTTCTCATTCTTGTATTGGGAGTCCATCTCATCATGCATCATCGCTTTCCACTTTTCAGTATCTACATCGTCAAGTGGCTCTTGAAAAGTAGATAGATCCCCCTCATTTTTAATAAGGGTAAATGCAAAATTTGAGTCATACATGTATCTCGTTGGTAATATACGATCCCATAGTGGATTCCTTCTCATATGTAGCTACTCCACCTACTCTTGTACCTTTGCCGACATCTCAATATTAACCTATGTCTCATCTCTATCTATCTGAACACCCACAACTGACTTTTCATCCTTCTTGTGTTCATCCGTAAGGACCAAGGATCCTTCATCGAATTTGACGTCACAATCAAGGATGTTTTTTCGTGTGATCTGGTCATCTAGTCATAACCCTTCACACCATTGCCCTAGACAACAAAGATGTATTTTTTGTTTAGTCCAGCTTATCTTTCTCAATTGATGATACATGAAAGTAATCATCACAAACAAATACGCACACCCCGAGTAGTCTACTTGCTGACCACTTCACACTTCCTTTGGAATTTTACAATCTATAGACATAGAAGGGGGACTAATTCACCAAGTAACAAGCTATGTTAATGACATAAGTCCAAATTTCCTTGCCTAACCCATCATTACTGATCATGCATTGGGTCCTATCCAAGAGAGTCTGATTCATCCGCTCAGCCACACGATTCTTCTCAGGTGTCTGATGCACTGTTCTGTACTTCACGGCCCATTCATCTTTGTAAAATCCATTGAATTCACAGAAGTAAATTCCCATCGATATCTGTCCTCAAAACTTTCACCTTTCGCCTTAACTGTTTTTCCACCATCACCTTCCACTGATTTAAGTTGGTGAAAACCTTAGATTTACTTTTCATAAAATAACCCACACCTTTATGGAGTTGTTATCAATGAATATAACAAACCATGATGATCCTCTAACATAAACTACGGGTGATGACTCTCATACATCAGAATGCACATAATTCAGAACCCCCCTTATATAAACATTTCCCAAACTTAAAAGACAATCTTGACTGTTTACCGTATATACAGTGCTCATATATACTAAAATTAATTCTTTTAAAAGTTGAAATTAAACATCGGTCAGAAAGAACATGAGTCATGTGGCCTAAGCACGCATGCCACATACGTACAAATGTGGAATCTAGTACTATAACTATTGTTACTCCACCCAATGAAGTGCTTCCAATTAACTTGTAATGGTTACCATACCTTCGTGCTTTCATGACTACGAGTGACTCCTTTGAAACCTTAAGGACATGATTGAACCCTGTGAATTTACACCCAAGTGCCTCAAGAGAACCCAAAGATATCAGCTCTTCCTTAAATCAAGAATGTGTCACATATCAGTTAAGATACACTTGATGTCATTAGACATCTTGATGCACACCGATCCAACACCAACCACGTTATAGGCATTGTCATTACCCATTAACACCTGGCCACCATTGCAATTACTATAACTGGTGAACCAACTCGTATGAGGGGTCATGTGATACGAAGCCCTCATATCCAAAATCCATTCATAAGTGAAATACCCAGATTTTGATGTGGTCAGCAAATCACTACCACTTACCTCCTCATTGAATTCCATATTATTGGCCTCTCTAGAAGAACTCTTTAATTTATCATTCTCTGACTTAAGATTCTGACAATCCTTCTTCATGTGCCATGTCATGCCACAATTCCCACACTTCAAATTGCCTTTGCCTTTGCCTTTAGATTTGGATCTCGATCACGAAGATCCACTATTACACTCAAAATTCACCCCCCCCCCCCCTTCGTAATCAACACATTTGTAAAAGCACACACGTCAGCACTTTTCTTTCACGTTACCATCAATTGAAGTGCTGAGATAACGATCTAAATGCTAATGGTCATCCAAGCGGTACAAAAAGATTCTTTAAATGACTCATACGATTCTAGAAGACAATTCAATATAATACATACTTGATCTTCATCATTCATTGTCTCATCCACATCCAACAATTTACAAATAAGCCTATTGAAGTTATTATTGTGGGCCTCAATGTCAGCCCCTTCCGTCATCTTTAGAACAAACAAATGTAGCTTCAAATACAAGTCATTCTCAAGAGACTTATTCACATAGATGTTCTCTAGTTTTGCCCATGTATCTGTTGTAGTTTTCTTTCTTAATATTATAAAGGACCTCATCCATTACACACAACTAGATTGAGATATTGGCATCTTTTCTAGCCTATTCCAGTCTTCTTTTCCATAGTTTCTTATCGCTTTTCAATGAATGCATCTTGTAATCCTTGTCGAACTAGCATGGCATTAATATTAACTTTGCATAGTTTAAATTGTTTTTAATGGAATACTTCTCTATATTAAAATTCATATTAGATGCCATTAATACCTTACTTTCAATTTCAATTTGCTTCCGAATGTTAGCTCTAATACCACTTGTTGGGACCCGCGGAAACACAGAAAGTAAAATCAAAGAAAGTGATCATAATCACACAAACAAACCCAACAAAAAGGAAATCTGAATTTTAAGTGAAAAGATCCTTTACAGGAAAAAACCACAGCACAAAGTGATGGGTAATGCACTATGAAAGTAATATTATAAGAGATAGTAGATCGTACCGATTCGAACAACCCTTGAATATCCTTTGAATCCCTAGCTATCCCCTTGAACTCTTTAGAACAACTTAGAAAGTCCTAATCCTCTTTATTCTTGCCCTAATCTCGATTACACCTAATATATATATATTATCCAACTAGAATAGGAAACAATTCGTGCACTTATGCAATTTTGCGTGTGCCATCAATGGGTCCTTCAATGACATCGACAACCATCGAGGACTAGTTGATGACATCGAAGATCCTTAGATGCCATCAAGTAACAACTTCCAAAACTGTCCAACAATCAACTAAGATTTTTTTGGATTTTCTCAATGAGATTGAGCATTTGTCGATGGCATCGACACTACTTGATGGGATCGAGTGGTTTGTCAGTGACATTAATAAATTTTGTTAAAGACATAGTTAAGACATTAGATAACATAAATTGCATGTTTTTTTGGTTGCAAGTGGCTGGGAAGATTGGATTCTCTCTTTCCAAGCAGTATACATAAAATGCATAAACAGAAGTAAATGACTCATTTTATTGTAGATGAGCTCATAGGAAACTATGGATTCTCAACGGTTCTTATCGGGTTGTGGCACTGACCATTTGATATGCCCACCATCCTCTTTGGGATCTAAATATTCTGAAAGAGGAACTCAACATGACCACTTGCCTGGAATTTTAAGAGCACGATGAAAAGTAGTGATATCGAAAAATGGTACCACCAGTAGAAGAGAACAACCAAGAGTTATACGATATATAGGCTGCATACGAGGGAGGCATGATACATATAAACTCAGAAAATTGCACATAACATATATTAACTAAAAAAAATGTATAGCCTGTTGAGGGTTAAATATTGCATATTGTCTCCCATTTATATCTTAGTTTTATGAACATGATAATGCTTAATGTTTTATTTTACTCATGTTTATGTTACAAGGTGAATTTAAGAGCTTGGATTGAAAAAGGTGCTAAAAGCATGGATTTGATACTCAAGAATCACCAAGGCAAGGGATAGATCTTAAGAAACAAAGATTGAAGAATTCATATGCCAAAGATCTAAGAAAACCAAATGAGGAATGAAGAGAATCAAAGATTTAACGTGAAGAAAAGGAATCCTGAAATCGTCTTAAAAAAACATATTCTGAAACGCTTGGTTATTCTGTAAAATTGCGCATAGTAAAGTCTATTTTGAGAAACTGCGCAAAGTGAAGTCTATTTTATCAAACTGCGTAAATTTGAGGTGGTTTCTAGAGTTTTCCAGCTAGGTGTGAAAGTTGGAGTTCGACAACTATAAATATCACTCCTTAGGATGCTCTAAGGCATCTTCTAAGGTTTAAGGAGTGGAGCAAAAGGGTGGAGAAGTCGTCGCTAAGAGTTTTTCTTCTTCTTCCTTAGTTGTTTTCATATTTTTCTTAATAAACTTTGATCCAATCATGTCTATGGTTGGCTAAACCTCTTAGCTAGGGCTAAGAGGTGAAGCTTGTAGCATGATGAGATGTTTCTATTACTTTGATTCATATTTATGTTGATATCCATAGATTCTAATTTGATATTTAAGGAATACTTTCAGTATTTAATGATTTATTGAGACTCAAATTATAGTAAATCTACAATAGCTTTGAGTATTTTCTTTTCTTGATTCGAGATTTTGAAATTAATAAGTCCTGTTGTTTACCATCGTCCCTTGGGCATGGTAGGGTGATTGAATCCTTCCTAATCTTCACAATTCTCCTACTTTGAGATTACAGGATTGGTAAATCATGTTGTTTGTCATTGTCTCTTGGGCATGGTTTGGTGATGGAATCCCTACCAATTATCATATTTCTCCTTCAATGAGAATTATGTCAACGGAAGTTCAGATTTGGTTTTATTAATATATTTTCCAATTGGATAGGATAGGACTCAAATTCTAATTGTATTACTTGAATCAAGCAAGATGGCTCCCTGATCACTACAAGTAGATCCTTAACACCCTAGTTCCCACCTTTGAATTTCTTAAGTTTCTAATTAATTCTCTCACAATTACTTCCTTTTATTTCAGATTTAGATTCACATCTTTTTCTAGTTCTACTTCTACTTGCTTTTAGAATACTCAAGAGATTAGTCCCTGTGGATTTGACCTCAGTCTCACCGAGATTATTACTACATCGTGACCCTACGCTTGGGGTTTTAAACACAGCCCACTATCACCTAGTCATAATCCCAAGATCAGATTTTATTAACTAAAAAAAAAAGAAAGAGGCTAGATATGTTGTATTTGATGCCTTAAATCAAGTCAAATACAGGGTCTGCCGATGTCATCGACTGTCTATTCGATGTCACCTTCGATGGCATCGAACAGTGCTTGATCCCATCGAGATATTCTGAATTTTCTCTAATTGGTCACTGACCTATCTGGGCACTTTTTCCGATGCCATCGATGGATGTTCGATTGAACCTTCAATGATATCGAACATGGATTGATGCAATCGAGATTTTATAGAAAATTAGGTTTTACCTCTGGACGGTTTGGGTGTTACTTCGATGCCATCGAAGGATAAATTTCGATAATATCAAAGGGCATTCGATGACATCGAATGTTTTGCACAGAATTTTGCAGATTGGCTGGATCTGCGAAATTTGTTTCTAATTTTATTTGGGATTCTCCCATGGGCTATAAATATAGGTGTAAATAGGATTGGGATGCATTCCAATGGTTTTTAAATAGTTCTATGTTTTTAAAGGGGTGGAGCAAGGGTGAGATTTTAGGTTGTTCGAATCAGGTAAGCCTTATCTCTTTGTAATTTCTGCTTTCATAGTGAATTTTCGTTGCTCTATGTTGTGGTTTTTTTTTCCAAAAGGGTTTTCCACGTTACATCGTTGTGTTCTTCTTCCTTTTGCTTGGTGATTTTGGATTGCTATCCGAGATTTATCTGTGTGATTCCACCATTCTCTCAACAAGTGGTATCAGAGCAATCGTTGGGGCACAGGCTTGAATCTGCAGGATTAACATTAATGGGAAACACTAGGTACAACATTGAGAAGTACTCAGGTAAAAATAACTTTGAGCTATGGAAGATCAAGATGATCAGTTCCTTAACTAAGTTGAAGATGGTGCTCTTGAGGAGCAAAACCCGTCTATGAGTGATGATTATTGGAATACTCTTAATAAGAAGGCCTTATCCTCAATCCATTTGTGTCTCACGGATGAGGTTCTGTATAATGTTTTGAGGAAGAAAACTGCAGCTGGTTTATGGACAAAGTTAGAGGATATTTATGTGAAAAAATCCACTGAGAATTGCCTACACTTGAAGCTAGAGTTGTTCACCTTCATGATGGCAAAGGGTGGAGATGTGGAGGCCCACATCAGTAACTTTAATAAATTGATTTGTAAGTTGCTGGATATGGTGGAAGTGGTCAAATATGAAGATCATGCATGTATGTTGTTGAATTCTCTACCGGCATCGTATGAGTAATTTAGGGACTCATTGTGCACCGAAAATAAAACCCTAAGTGTGGACACCATTATCTCAACCCTTCATTGAAAGGGCATGAGAAAGATAAACAGTGGCGTAGGGACATCTTCTGATGCACTGTTTACGAGAGGCAGTAATACTTATCGATGTACAGGATCTTTAAGAACTAGATCCAAATCCAAGTGCAACGGCAAAGGAAAATAAAGTGCTGGAATGGTGGGATGACTGGACATGTGAAGAAGGATTGTAAAAATCCTAAAGCAAAGAAAGAAAACGAAGCGGCTTCTTTTAGGGAGGCCAATGTTGTCACATTTGATGAAGAGACAAGTGGAGGTGATGTTCTGTCTATTTTCATGATCGAACACTTGTACAACAATCGTAAAAATGAGTAGATCCTTGACACAAGAGCGTTATATCACGTGACTCCTCGTTGGAGTTGGTTCATTAGTTACAGAGATTGCGATGGTGGACAGGTCTTTATGGGCAATGCAAATGCTTGTAATGTTGTGGCTATTGGTATGGTGAGCATTAAGATGTTTGATGGGATGAAGCATACTTTGACTGATATCAGGTACGTTTTAGATATGAAGAAGAGTTGATTTTTCTCGGTGCACTCAAGGCTATAGGGTGCAAGTTCACCGGTCATAATGGTGTCCTTAAAGTTTCAAAAGGAGCAATCGTGGTTATGAGAGCGCAAAAGCAAGGAAACCTTTATAGGTTGATCAGGAGCACTTCAACAGGTGGAGTGGCAGCAGCTATTACAAATTCCATGACTGCAAGTATATGGCATGCTCGTCTGGGCCACATGAGCGAGTGGGGCATTAAGATACTATCTGATTGTTGTCTGATTCCAACTTTTAAGAATTTTGATTTACATATATGCGAGCATTGTATATATGGTAAACAATCTAGATTCTCTTTTAAATGAGTGCTTGATTATGTGCACTTTGACATATGGGGGCCATCGCCAGAGGTTTCAATGGAGGGGGGGGGGGGGTCGTCATAGTTTGTTTCATTCAGTGATGACTACTCTCGAAATGTTTGGGTTTACTTCATTAAATGTAAATCTAAAGTTTTCACCATATTCAAACAATGGAAAGAAATGGTGGAAAAATAGTCAAGGTGAAAAATAAAGGTTTAAGGACTGACAATGGTGGAGAATTTAGTTCCACTGAGTTTAATAAAAATTGAAAGAATGAGGGGATCATTAAGCTCAACATAGTGTGCCACAGGTCCGAACAAAATGGTGTGGCTGCCCGGGTGAATCGAACTCTCTTAGAAAAGGGCCCGATGCATGTTGAGTATGCTATGTTGGGCAAGGACCTGTGGACATATGTTATTAACATGGCTTGCTATTTAGTGAATCGGTCTCCTTCTATGACAATTGAATGTAAAATTCTAGAGGAAATATAGAGTGGTCATAAGATGGACTCTTGAGATTTGCGCATATTTGGTTATGAGGCTTACTCGCATGTGCCGTTAGTTGAGAGAGATAAACTGGACCATAGAGCTAAAAAGTACATCTTTATTAGTGATGGTGTTAATGTGAAAGGTTATAGGTTATTCGACAAGGTCACGCGCAAGGTCAACACTAGCCGTGACGTCAGATTTGATGAAAGATCTCTATTCCACAATAATGATCAAGAGGAGCAAGATGAACCAAAAAGGTTGATCGTAGATGTCCAGATTGACATAGATGATACTTAGGCAGAGACAAATGTTTAGACAGAGGTATAGGAGCAGGTGGAGGAATCACCTGTGAGAAGAAATCCACTGCGTGATCGTAGGTTACCGACAAGATATAGGGATGACTCTAATATTGCATATGCCCTCATTACAAATGAGGGGGACCCGTGTACTATTCAGGAGCCTCTTGATGAGTCTGATGTAGAAAACTGAAAGGCAGCTATAGATGAAGAGATGAACTCTTTGTATAAGAACCACATATGGGAGTTGTTGATGGAGCTTCCAGTGGGATGGAAAGCGATCGGATGCAAGTAGTCATTCAAAAGGAAACAAGATAAATACAAAGCGAGGCTGGTAGTGAAGGGGTATGCTCAGAGAGAAGGAATTGACTTCATAGAGATATTTACGTCAGTGGTTAAGCAAGTATCTATCAGATTCATGTTGGCGTTAGTTGCCTAATATGATCTCGAACTGGAACAGATGGATTTCAAGACTGCATTCATGCAACAGGAGTTGGAAGAGAAGATCTACATGAAGCAAACGGAGGGCTACGAAGTATAGGGGTAGAGAAAAAGGTTTGCAGGTTAATGAAGTCATTGTATGGCCTAAAACAATCACATAGGTAGTGGTAAAAAAAATTTGATTATTTCATGTTAAGTCAGAAATTTACTCGAAGTGAATGCGATCACTGTTTTTATTACAAGACACTGAGATGAAAGATCCTAGTATTTTACATTGATAATATGTTAATCGTCAGTCATGATATGTCTGAATTCAACGTACTGAATACTTAGTTATCAGGGACGTTCGAAATAAAAGATCTGGGAGCTGCAAATAGCGTTCTTGGCATAAATATTCATAGAGATACGAAGAGGAGAAAGCTTTGGTTATCACAGGTAGAATACCTTGAAAATGTGATGATCATGTATAGGATGGACTAGGTAAATCCAGTGAGTGTTCCCCACACAGCTCACTTTAAACTTTCCTAAGAACAATGTCCTAAATCAAATGAGGAAAAACAAGTTATGTCTCATGTGCTTTATTCGAATGCGGTTAGCAGTTAATGTATGTCATGGTCTATATGAGACCGGATATTTTACAGGAAGTCGGTGTTGTGAGAAGATACATGTCAAACCCCGGCAAGCAACATTTAGAAGTAGTGAAATAGCTACTTCAATATATTTGAGGTACAAAAGATTACATCTTAACTTTTAAGAAGACAGGGGCAAAGTTGGTAAGGTATATGGATTCAGACTATGCAGGTAGTGTAGATTCTAGAAAGTTGACTTCAAGATACTTGTTTGTTATAGCGGGTGGAGCAATTAGTTGGATGTCGAAGCTTCAGTCTATAGTGGCTCTTTCCACGACCGAATAAGAGTATATGACAATGATAAAAGCATCTAAGGAAGGTGTTTTGTTGAGAGGCATGATAAATCAATTTGGGCTTCAACAGGAAGTTGTGCTAGTTAATCGTGATAGCGAAAGCGAAATAAATTTAGCTAAAATTTTTATTTATCACTCTCGTACTAAACATATTGTTGTTCGTCACCACTTTATCCAACAGGTGCTTGAAGAAGGAGGCGTGACTCTGAAGAAGATTCACACCAACATGAATCTAGGGGACATGCTCACCAAGGTTGTTCCTACAAAGAAGTTCAAGTTCTCTGCAAATTCTCTAGGTTTGGTAATGGCGTAAAAGGAATACGGAGTGTGCACGCGAAGAGTTGATGGAGCTATGATGAAAGGTAGAGATAAGAGGAGAGGACAACATGCTACACATTTGAAGATAGAAGACATTGTGGAGATTGTTGTATTTAATGTCTTAATTCAAGTCAGATACATGGTTTGTCGATACTATCGACAGTCTGTTCGATGTCACCTTCGATGGCATCAAATAGTACTTGATCCAATCGAGATTTTTCAGATTTTCTCCAGTTGGTCGCTGACCTATTTGGGCACCTTTTTCCAATGTCATCGCTGAATATTCGATTGAACCTTCAATGACATTGAACATGGATCGATGCAATCGAGATTTTATGAAAAATCGGGTTTATCTCTAGACATTTTGGGTGTTAGTTCGATGCCATCGAAGGGTGTTCGATGACATCTAACATTTTGCGCAGAATTTTGTGCATCCGCCTAATCTGTGAAATTTGTTTCCAATTTTATTTAGGATTCTCCCATGGGCTATAAGTATGGGTGTAAATGAGGTTAGGATGTATTCCAAGGGTTTCTAAATAGTTCTATTATTTTAAAGTGGGTAGACCAAGGGTGAGATTCGAGGTTGTTCAAATCGGGTAAAACTTTCTCTTTGTAATTTTTGCTTTCATAGTGAATTTCTGTTGCTTTGTGCCATGGTTTTTTTCTGAAAGGGTTTGCCATGTTAAATCGTTGTGTTCTTCTTCCTTTTGCTTGGTGATTTGGGATCGCTATCCTAGATTCATCTCTATGTGATTCTGCCGTTCTCCCAATAAGATATGCAGCTCACTATCACCTGGTCACAATCCTAAGATGGGATTGGTTGAACATCCTAACCTCAAATTCATGGATGCTTGTTGAAATAGGACTATTGGATATTTTTCATCTTTAACCGCATAATAAATGTCCTCCAAACCATTGTTTAGATAATAAAATAAGCTTAAAATTTGGTTCATGATACATCTACAATGGGTACCATAATTTGGATGGTTTAATTTGACTACTTGTATACTATGTATGGAATTTCTAAATCCGTGCATATCACCCACCGCACTACCATAGTATCAAAGTTTTTATAGATAATTCATCTGGTTAAAACTAGTCTGGATATGAATAAATCCTAAATTGAGAGCCTGTATTTTCATGTCTAGACTGATCTATTTAGTTATTGGAATGGATATTAATGGATACTCGACTAGTGGGTTAGCAGGGGGTGGGTCTAGATGTGTACCTAAGTGGGGGCATGTTTGACCCAGTGATGGTCATGATGAGGTCGATCACTGTCTTCCTTAAGGAGATAAGTACTCCGAATCCACATAACTTTCATGTACTCCTCATAGAGATTCCTCGAATCCACCATGAGAGATAAAAAGTAGAAATAAAATTTAAATAAATTCAAAATAAATTGATTGATAATAAAAAATGACTTTACAATCCCTTAAATAGTGATATGAACCATAGGAAGAAGCTTTAGAGTACCTTAAATAGTGGCCTAGTAAACTTACTACTTATAGAAGGTCATGATTTCCACTAGACTTCATGGTTTTTAGCCAAAAATAGTGTCCTATTTGGCTTAACCATGTTATTCTATTAAAGTTTCCAAGAACTTTTCATTTTGGACACAACTCCTAAACTCAATGGATCAAAAGTTATGATTGAATTAAAACATATTATAAATTGTAAAAAAAAAAATTAAAAAGGATTTTTGACCGTCAATATGATGGAATCTCAAAAGTTTGGCTAGGGAAACCCAGCCGAATAGGTTGGGTGGCTAAAGTATCTTCTCCTACCTCAAAATCATATATGGTACGTTGAATAACTCATTATGGATTGCGAGATACACTTGTTTTAAGGTTCTTACAGTTCGGATAACTTCCGCCTTCGATCGGGTCTTCTCTAGTCCATCTTTACCATGAAAGTGTCTGCAGCCTACTCTACATCAGTCCCCTCCACTTGAAAAGAACTCGTCCTTGAGTTCTCTTCCCACTTCAGTGCAAGATACTTGGTCAGGTCTGTGACATTGAAAGTATGCAAGATCTCCAAGTTATCTAGAAGATCAATAATGCAGGCGTTATCATTGATCTTTCGGAGGATTGACAATGGTCCAATCTTCTTGTTCTTCAAGTTGTTGTAAGTCCAGGTCTGAAATCTCTCCTTGCGTAGATGGACGATAACTTGGTTGCTCACCTCGAACACTTTTTGTCGCCGATGCTTATTTGCTTACTTCTTGTACTTGTCGTTTGATGCATCCAAATTAACTTACAACTCCACATTAATGCACATGATTTTGTCCTCCATTTGTTCTGCTACAACGCTCATACCTAAGAGCTTGGGCAAAGGGACCATGTCAAGTGTGTGGCGAGGCACTCAACCGTAAATAATCTAGAATAAGGACTTCCCTATCGAGCGGTTCACCATGTTGTTGAATGCAAACTCTGCTTGAGATAAGACCAAATCATACTACTTTTCTTTTTCACTTGAAATACATCGAAGGAGGTTCCCCAACGTCCAATTCATAACTTCAGTTTGCCCATCGATATGTGGGTAGTAGGTACTACTGAACTGAAGTTGTGTACCAAACTGATTCCACAAAGTTTTTCATAAGTAGCTAATAAACTTCATATCATGGTCAAAAGTAATGGTCTTGGGAGTCATGTGTAGCTGCATGACCTCACTAAAGAATAGATTCTCCATGTGTGTCATATTGAGGGTCTTCTTATATGGGATAGAGTCATCTATGAGAAACGATCTACCACCATGAACACCGAATCCATGTCTTGCTGTGTTCATGGGAGACCTTACATGAAGTCCATAAATAAGACTTCCCAATGGCCGTCAGGTATAGGTAACGTGGTGTAGAGACCCGTATTTTGAGACTGCCCCTTAGAGGTCTAGCAAACTTGACAGTACTGCACCGATCTGCCCACGTCACATACTAACTGTGGCCAGTAGTACCGTTCCTCAATAAGAGCTCACATCTTGTCCTGCCCAATATGTCCACTAAGGCCACCTCCATGTAGCTCTTGGATAATCCGCTCCCTTAGTGATCTTTTGGGGATGCATAGTAAATTCCCTTTAAAAAGAAAATTGTCTTGCATATGTAAGTCACTAGAGTGACCTTCTTACCATGTAATTCATGCATCCTTGTAGTCGTCATTGGCATATATGCCTTTTAGGTGCTCGAACTCGACAACCTCATTACTCTTGGTAAGTAACAAAGTTGCACGGTGGCTAAGTGCATCAACCCCTTTGTTCCGTTTCTTAGACTTATGTTTTAGCACAAACGTGAATTCCAACCAGAATGAAATCCACTTAGCATACACACGATTCACGTTAATTTGGCTATTAATGGATTTGAGAGCTTGATGGTCTGTATAAAGAATGAACTCCCGTTTAATTAATCAATGTCATCAATGTCACAGTGCCTAGACCACTGTGTACAATTCGAGCTCATAGGTTGACTACTTTTTACGTGCATAATTGAGCTTTTCAATTTAGAAAGCTATTGACCTGCCTTCTTGAAAAAAAACTCCCCGATTCCAACATATGAAGCATCATATTTGATATTAAACACTTTGTCAAAGCTGTGAATTACAAGAATCGGGGTTGTGGACAATTTGTGCTTAATTTTAGCAAAGTTCATGTAAGCTTCATTAGACCACTGAAATTACCCCTTTTTCATGCAATTTGTAATTAATGAATAATGATGATAAAATTCATCATGAATCAACGATAGAATGACGTTAATCCATGAAAACTTCGTACTTCGTGGATTTTTGTAGGAACCAGTCATTCCCTAATGACTCTCACACTTTCGTCGTCCACCTGGATGCCCATGGATGTCACAAAAAATCCCAAAAATAAAAGGCTATCGGTCAAAAAGCTACATTTTTTAAAATTGAGATACAACTTATTTTCGGTAAGCAGTTGAAGGACTTGCCTGAAGTGTTCTATATGACTTGCTTCATCCTGATTGTATATAAAAATATCATCGAAGTAGACCACAACAAACCGCCCAATTAATGGCTTTAGAACTTGGTTCATTAACATGAATCTGCTAGGCACATTTGAAAGACCGAAGGGTATGACCATCCATTCATACAACCCTTCATTGGTCTTAAAAGTCGTCTTCCACTCATCACCTAACTATATTCAAGTATGATGGTACCCACTCCTTAAATCCAATTAAGAAAATAATTTTGTACCCTCAAGCATGTCCAACATATCGTCTAGCCGTGGTATGTGAAATCTGTATTTTATGGCAATCTTGTTGATCGCCCCACTATCGACACATAGGTGCCAACACCCATCTTTCTTAGGAGTTAATAGGGTTGGCACAACCCATGGGCTTATGCTTTCTTAGATAAGACCCTTACGGATCAATTTATCTACTCACCCTTGCAGAGCATCACGCTGCTTCAGACTCATCCGACAGCGAGGACGATTGTGTAAGCTAGAATCGGGGACAAGGTCGATATGGTGCTGAATATCTCACATGGTAGGCAATCCATTGAGAAGGTTATTGGGCTAAATTTCTTTAAATTCATGTAGTAAGGGTTTTAGTTTTTCAGGGATGATGGTGGGCTTGAGTTCCTTCCTCTTTACAATTAATACATAGGCTTGTCATGTTTCTTTAGATTCCTCTACAAAGTCCCGTGTGGTTAAGAGAAAATGTTCCTTCACTTTAGAAGTTTTGGGTGGCTCCTCTAGATCCATAGGGGCTCATACGGTTTTCTGGTCGTACTTGACAAAGATGAACACATTATTTCACCCTGTATGACTGGCATCACGATTAGATTGGCATGGTCGACCGAGTAGAATGTGACAGGTCTCTATGTCAACAACATCGCATGCTACTTGGTCTTTATAATGTTTGCCAATTGAAAAATATATAGTACAATGTTCAATTACCTTCATCTCGCTAACCTTCTTAATCCAACCGATCGTGTATTGGGAGGGATGACGCTACGTTTTTAGTTGTAATTTCTCCACCATGACCTTGGAGATGATGTTCTCGCTACTCCTACTATCAATGATCATATCACAGACTTTTTGATTCACTGTACACCTAATTCGGAAGATGTTATGTTGTTGTAGGTATACCTCTTTCATTGGTGCATACAATAGTCGCCTCACGATGAGTGACTCTCCATGATCCTATGAAACCTAATATGTATCATCCACTTCATCCTCTGCGGAATGCTCCAATACATCAACATATAGGTCTTCATCAGAATCTTTAACACTACCATCATTGATGGCAAGGTTCGCTACTTATCATTGAGGGCAAGTATTTAATGGGTGACATGGTTGGCCACAATGATAATAAGTGTTCAACCTTGGCCAACAATAAGGATTTGAAATTTTACTCAGGCCCGCTGTTGTGGGTGTTACATGTTGAGTCCTAGATGGGCCACTCTCTATGTCATGGTTTGCGGTTGAAGGAGGTTTAGGACATCCTCCTAATGGTTATTTTTCCTAAATCCTACGTCGAATCTATCATGGGGGCCGAGTAAGGACTTTTGCAAGTTGTATTTCTGTCTTACCTGTCAACTAAACCGCTTCATCCATGGTCCCAACTGGGTGTATCTGAAATCTATCCTAAATCGCTTATTGTAACTCACCGATTAATCTTGTTACCTTATGTGATTCAGTTTCTGACAGGTCATTCCACGTTGCCAACTGTTGGAATTCTTCGGTGCAATTTGTGATGGTTCGATTTCCCTATTGGCAATTTTTATATTCTTGGAACAAAATCTACTCATAATCACTAGGAATGAATCATGATTAAAGGAGTCTCATTTGTGGCCATGATGAGATGGGCGTCTTGTTTTGTCGGGCACATGGGAGTTGTAATTACTCCCACCATGCTAAAGCACCAAAGTTTGATTTGAACGCTACTAATTTCACCTTTTTATATTCCGGCATGTCAACGTAATCAAAATATCATTCTACTTCGGCTAGCCAATAGAGAAATTATTCTATATATAAAAAACCATTAAAACTAGGAAGTTCGGCCTTACCTCGATAGTCTCTTTCAGCACGATCTACTTGATCTCCTCCATGGATTGGTTGTCGGGCAAAGATGTCGTCGATGTCCTCATCGCTAGAGCTCGACTCATGTTGTATAGCCCTACGATTCACCACTAGTAGTGCCCTATGGAAGTCTAAGTTGTATCGTACAACAACCACAAGTGGTTAATCATCGTCCTGGGCTCGTAGCAGAACTAGCGTATCCACAAGATAATCGAGGGTTGCATGTAGCCCTTAGATGGTCAACTGACTCTCCTGGTAGAAAGCTTCCATTATTTATAAAAGATGACGAATCCCTAGATCACTATCCATAGGATTTTGCTCCATAGTGTCATTATTTACCATCGGCATGAGGGGGATCCTCGCTCTAATATTGAACTAACGTAGGGATGGGCATGATGAGGTCGATCACCGTCTTCTTCAAGGGGATAAGTACTGTGAATCCACAAAGCTTCTCTGGAATCCTCACAGAGATTCCTCGTATCAACGAGGAGAGATAGAAAATAGAAATAAATTCTAACTAAATCTGAAATAAATTGATTGATAAAAAAAATGAGTTTACAATCCCTTAAATAGTGATATGAACACTAGTAAGAAGTTTCAGAATCAAGATATAACTCAAACTCCCTAAAATCGTGACTTATTATAAATAGTATACTTACTATTGATGTTGAAATTTGGTCATCCATGTTAGACTTATTGAGTACCTGCAAGAACCAATCAACACTGAGGACCCTGGCTATGATAAGGGGACCTTCCGATGCTTAAGTTAAAACTGGGGATATGGGTCAAGTCGACTTAGGATTTTTGTGCATACCTCTCATTGTAGATGGGGTCTCTATTAATAGCTTTAGTTACGTAGATGGAAAAATTTCCTTTGTGGTAGGTGCGTATCATAGAATGGATCTTCTTCCTGACTTTTCACCCTTATCTTTCTGAGATCTCGAGCAAGGATCTTGGGGAAATCTTGCTATAACAACATCTCTAAGTGGTCAGCCTCTAAGGAGTTCAAAATTAATGACTGAGTTTAAAATCACAGGAGGGTTGTCGAGGTCCATGATTGGCCATCAATGACCGAGGTTGACCTCGAAGTCAAGTTGGTGGAGGTCCTATAGACTGAGCAAAATTACTGATCGTGGTCAGGATCCTCCCTTAAGGTCGAGTCGGTACACAGTCACTGGTCGCGATGGTCGGATGTTGCTAAATACCCCATTGTGCTCAGTCCTTAGGCCGATCGTCGGAGCAATGCTCGGTAGTAGAGACCAACCTAATCTCCTCTTTCATGGTTTACCTTTCTTTTATGTTGGTCGATGCTTAGCTTGGATAAGTGTTCGGTCGGTGGCAGGGGGTCGAGCTCTTACCCAACCTCCATTACTTGCGTTTTGCACTCTTCTACTCCGGATGTTTTGCTCAGCCCATCATTACCCAAACAGTAGCCCCCTATTTTTGAGTGCTCTCTACAGGCTCTGGAAGTATATGCACTACAGGGTATCGCCTGAGTGCAGGATCTCATGCGTAAGTGGTTGGAGGTCGGAAGATTTCATTATCATAATAGAAAGGCGGTGGGCATGGGAACTATGGCAGATTCACTAATGATAGTCGAGTAGCTCGAGACGGAACATACTATGACATCCTTTCATTTTTAAACATGTAATGGGATGACACCTGTCTTTGCCTCGGTACTCGGACCGGTCTGTGAACTAGGGGTTGTCATGTGGTCCACAGGGGCGCTAACATACGACGCATCATCTCCTCAGATCTCATCATTAATTGCTAGTCATTAATGGATCAACCATGGAATTGGTTTAAAAGGAGCAGGGAGCGACTTGCCTTCCTCACTTTCTCCCTGCCTTCCCTAGCTTCTTTGCTTCTTCATCAGACCAGGCAATTTTCAGTAAGTTAGAAATCCCTTTGTTAATGCTTTTTCAGTCTGTTCTTCATCTTTTTCGGCTTTCCTCCTTTTATTTGTACTCTGCACAGGATGTCATACCTCTTAGATAGGTAGTCGGTGTTGGGAGCATTTCATGGTGAATCTAATCCCACCACTAAGGACTCCCAATTGAATAGACCCTCCCCTCCTTCCTCTCGAATACCAGAGGGTCAGGAGGCAGAGACCCCTCTCCCATCAACTAGACTGGATGTCCCAACAACTATGGGACCCCAAGGGGTTGGGACATTTGGGTTAGTCCTAAGGGATGCTGACCTGATTAGGGTTAGGTCAAAGTATCATATTCCCGAATCGATGGTGCTTCGGTCGCCTAAACTAGGGGAGCTCCTATGCCATCTTCATGAGGGAGAGGTAGCCATATATATAGTGACTATGCAGTGTGGTATTCAGCTCCCTTTAGATCCCATAGTACAAGGAGTCACCGCTGCTCTGAAATTGGCCCCAGGCCAGTTGATTCAAATGCATGGAGGGCATCTAGGCTGGTATTACTTTTCAGCTTGGGCAAACCAGGGCCAGGCTCTTGTCACCGGCAATCCTTCTTCTAATAAAGGGTGGAAGAATAAGTGGTTCCTTGCACTGAGGGAGTGGGTAGCCCCAGCGAGTCGTGTTCCCACCAGATTCACGAATCTAGGTCGGGAGTTGTCAATTTTTAGAAGATAAGTCAGAGCATGTGTGCTTTTATTCATTGATTGGTGCTTATCTACATGTAGTCCTTCCTTGTTCACAACTCGGGCTTTGTTCGTGTCAACTCGAGAAAATTACTCGTGCAAAGCTATAGGGCACTCCCGGGAGGAGTTGGAAGAGAATGATCACTCCTCAGTCCCTTTATCAAAACGACCTTTCTTCAGTTGCTCTCGAACCGACAAATACAATGTGTTTGGTCAAGCTCTTCGCTTTTATATTTGAGAATTTATCCTGTATTTAACTTAGTTATCTTTTTTGTAGATATGTCTGATCATCCTCGCCCTACAATGAAGGTGAGGCTCCCTCCTTCAGCCGAGATGGAACAACTAAATAAAGCTATAAAGATGGGGGGTGCCTCTTCCTCAGCTCGCCAGGGTGGGATGTCTGACGATGCGGTGGGCAAGCCCGCGCTTATTGTTGGAGTCCCGACCACTGATGAACAGTTCATGGTGGCCATAGACGAGGCATTCCTCGAGGCCTTTGTTCGTGTCGTCTCTCCTCCACTTGCGACGGCTAGGGAGGTGGTCGACTTGAAGCATTCCTCCGTTCGGGGTGAGGCTCTAGTGGAAGGAGTTCCTACTGCCCTAGCTGCCCGTGAAGCTGAGGAGGCCAGTAGGTCGAACTCCTCGCCGGGCCCTTTGGCTTAGCTAGTTGAATGGGTGCCCCACCACATTTCGAGGAGGACATTGTAGCACTTTCGGCTCTCCATCGGATGGATCTGCTATGCGATGTGACGGCCTCTCTCATGAAGGTATGGCAGGGATTATGCTTTTCAATTATACTTTCCCTTGGTTAGTGGATTCTTGACTTTATTTTTATCTTTAGGTTGCTCCTGATCTACTGACTGCTTGTCGGGTCTTCTGAGTGGTCGAGCAAGGTTTTGAAAAGTTGTAGGCTGACCTCCAAACCAAAGTCATTAAGCTCGTGACCGTCACGTCTAACAAGGATGTGACTATGGCCCAGGTGGAAGCCCTATAGGGGGCTTTGCATATATCAGGGGAGGATTGGAAGATTCTAAGGGCTCAATTAGAACCTTCAGGAAGGTGCATCGAAGCAATCTGTGCTAAAGGATCTGAGGTCATGCTTTTCTTATCTAGCCAATTAGCTAAGGTTGAGGCCTCCATTCCTATGGTATAGGCGGCAGCGGTGGAGGCGTTCAAGGCCTCAAAGGAGCGATCAGAAGAGCCCGAGGATCACTTCAGCATGGGTTATGCATGATGGAAGGAACTTGTAAAGTTGAAGTATCCAGAGCTCGACCAAGATGGCCTCAGTGACGAAGCTATTGAAGCCCCCACTCCAACTGAAGCCAGGGTCAAAGACCTCCCGTGAACACTCATTGTCAAAAACTCTCTTTTATATATTTATTTTTGTTAGCACTGTAATATCCCTTTCTTTTTAACGAAAAGATGCTCCTTTTGCATTGATTAATCTTAAGTGTTATGTGGATGAATTACTTAGATGAGTTCGTTAGATCAAGCAAAGTAAAACAAATAGACCAAGCAATGTAAGATAAGTTGATTGATAGAATTGATTAGCCAACTACATGATAGTAGACATAGTAGTAGGTTGAATATCAAGGACTATCCTCCTTAGTCCCTCAGCTCGAATGGTCGATTTTTGAATGAAATTCTTCTCTTAATCTGTGGAAGTTTCTTTCTCGGTAGAACTCATTATAGGGACGAGTAAATAGGCTGACCACTCAATAGCTGATCGAGTAGTAAGAGGATTCTTTTTCTCTTGCACTAAAGGAAGTCCTCAGTTGACCACGTAGTTCAAGTAGTAGAAAATGCACAAAAATAATTCTCCCCCAACCCGAGGAAGTCCCTTTATTGTAGAATTTGTAAAGTAGATAATACAACCAGATCATTCGGAGCTCATTTTTCCCTTTGAGAGGGGGAAGTTTCCCTAGTTGAGGAGATCAGCCGCTTCCAGTCGAAGGGTTCATGCCTTCACTGATAGTAGATCTTCAAGTGTTAGGCTTTCCATGGGTGCTGCAAGGGTTGTCCATCCATATCCTTAAGTGGATAAGATCTGGGCCGCATAGTATCGGTGAGCTGATGGATCCCTCCCAGGTTAGTCCTAGTGTGCTGGAACCATGCTTCTTGGTGTTCTAGGAAGTTTTACATAGGACAAGGTCTCTTACTCAAAACCTTCTCAGTTTGACCTGGGAGTTGTAGTATTGAGCAACTCGTTGCTAATGAGTGGTTATCTTCAATTGTGCTCGTCCTCTTTCTTCCTCGAGCAGATCTAGTCTCAGAGCCATCTACTCAGTGTTTTGGTTTTCATTAAAGGAAATGACACAAGCAGTTGAGAGTCTTATTTCAACCAATACTACGGCCTCCACACCGAAGGCTAGCTAAAGAGAAAGGAGTCTGTCCCGTCGAAGTTCCACCAATAGTTTGATACGCCCATAGGAAGTGTGACAGTTCATCGGCCCATGCTCCTTTGGAATTCTTGAGCTTAGTATTGACGTGGTTTTTGATAATCTTGTTGACCACCTCAACTAGCCCATTAGCCTGGGGGTATCGAGGTGATGATTAACATTTTGAATCTCGAGCCCCTCACGCATACCTCGGAATCGCGCAATTTTGAATTGTTTGTCGTTGTCCAAGACAATAGTCTATGGGACCCTATACCTGCAGATGATATTTTTTCAGACAAAGTTGGTAATATTTTGTTCAGTAATTTTGGCCAATGGTTTGGTCTCAACCGATTTAGTGAAGTAATTAACCACGGCAACAGAAAACTTGGTCTGCCCCCTGCCCATTAGCAATGGGCCAATAATGTTGATTCCTCACTAGGTGAGCGACCACGGGTTGGTTAAGGGATTTAGCTGCTCGAATGGCCATGGGAGTTGGCATTTTTTGCATTTCCTTGCATATTGTTTGACATTCTCTTGGATGGTCGGCTAAAAGTATCCCTACCAGATAACCCTATGAGCGAGGCCTCGGCCGCTGGAGTGGTTACTGCAGATTCCTTCGTGGATTTCTCTGAGGACGTACTCGGCTTCTTCAGGTCGGAGGCACCTTAGGTATGGTAAGGAGAACCTATTTTTTTTGTAAAGGATGTCTCCTATCATAATATATTGGGCCGTTCTATTTCCAATCCTTCGTGCCTCGAGCTTATCGTCGGGTAGCTTGTTCTCCTGAAGTTAATCAACGATCGGATCCATCTAGCTTGGAGTTGATGCAACGGGTAGGACCATTTTCAGGTCAAGCTTGTCAATGCTAGGCTCTTGTAAAAATTTAATGGGGATTGACTTCGGGATGTCGTCATCAGCCATTGCGGCTAGTTTTGCCAGTGCATCTGACCTAGAATTTTCTGCTTTGGGGACTAGGACGACCTTGTATCTATGGAAGTTATTGATGAGTTCCCTCGCATTCTTAAGACTCCTACTTTGCTTGATATTTGCTAATGATCTGGTTGACAATGATTTGTGAGTTGTTGTGGATTTTCAAAGTCCGAGCTCCCATTGCCATTGCCAACTTGAGTCAGGTGAGCAGTGCCTCATATTCTGCCACATTGTTGGATATTGGAAATCCAAATCTTAAGGCATATTGTGTGCAGGTTTGGTTGGGTGCTTTGAGAACTATTCTGGCCCCACTGCCTTTAGAGTTGGAAGACCCATTGACATGTAAGGTCCAGATCTTCTAGTTGAGCTCACCTCTTATGTGGGTAGGTTCTTACAAGTGCTCACCATTGGTGAATTCAGCAATGAAGTCGGTCATTGCTTGGCCCTTGATGTGGGCTCGAGGTTGATATTTGTTGTCGAACTCAATGAGCTCGATTGCCCATTTCATCAGTCTCCCAAGGACTTTGGGCTTTTAAAGTAGTTGATGAAGAGGCTGAGTGGTTGGGACCACAATAGTATGGGCCTGGAAGTAGGGGAAGAGATGAAGCAAGGACACAACCAAGGCTAAGGTAAGATTCTCGATGTCAGGGTATCTAGTCTCGGCCAGGACCAGTGTCTTGCGTCCGACCTCTGGAATGAGGGCTGAGATTACCACTACAACAGAGACAACTACGTAGAGTAGTAAGGGCTCTCCTTACTTGAGCTTGGTGAGCATCAAGGGCAAGTCTAAGTATTGTTTCAGTTGCTGGAAAGCTCGTTCACAGTTCTCGGTACATATTGTTTTCACCTTGCCTTTCAACCACTTGAAGAATGGGAGGCACTTGTTGATAGCTTGGGATACAAACCTGTTGAGGGAAACAACCTTACCCATGAGGCACTAAATCTCCATCATAGTCCTGGGTGAAGTCATGTTCAATAGTGCCTAAATCTTGTCGGGGTTTGCTACGATCCCCCTTTGATTGACCATGAAATCGAGGAATTTTCTCATGCTCATGCCAAAGGCGCATTTTTCGGGTTTAGCTTCATTTGGTATATTTCCAGAATAGTGAACGTCTCCTCGAGGTCAGTTACATAGTCTGCTTCTTTGATACTCTTTACTAGCATGTCATCGACGTAATCCTCCATGGAGTGCCCAATCTGCTTAATCTAATATCTTGTTAACAAGTCACTAATAAGTCGCTTTAGCATTCTTCAGTCCAAAGTGCATCACCCTGCAGTAATAGAGCCCTATGTCAATGATGAAGGTCATCTTTTGCTTATTGTGCAAGGGCATGATGATCTGGTTATGGCTTGAATAGGCATCCATGAAGCTAAGGAGCTCATGCCTTGCTGTGCTGTCGACCAGTTGGTCGATTCTTGGGAGAGTGAAACTATTCTTGGGACATGTCTTATTCAGGTTTGTGTAGTCGACACATACCCGCAATTTTCCATTCGACTTTTTTACTAGCATAGCATTTGCAATCCAGTCAGTGTAGTAAATTTCTTCAATGAAGCCAGCTTTGACGAACTTACTCACCTCTTCTTTGATGATGGCATATCGCTCCGATTCGAAGGCCCGTCATTTCTACCTCACTGGTTGGTGGTCAGGATTACCGTTCCACCTATGAACCATGACCTCTGGCTTGATGACGTGTATATCTTGATGGGACCACATGAAGACATCGGCGTGTCACTTCATAGACCGATGATCTCCTCTCGTTAGCCTAGGGATAATAATGAACCAACGTGAACCACATGGGACGAGTGTGCTTCGTTAATGGGGATGGTCATCATGTCTTCCACGGGAGATCCTCTCTCGTGTGATTCTTCACGAGGGTCGAAAGAGGTGATAGTCATTGTATGTTGTCGAGCTTGAACCCTTAGTGCTATTGAGTAGTACTATTGGGCTTCGTGCTAATCACCTTTAACTTGTCTAACCTAAATTTCATTTCTAGGTGATATGTAAATACCATTGCTCTCATAGTATTGAGGGACGATTGTCCTAGGATGACATTGTAGACTAAGGGATAGTCAACGATAAGGAAGTCAACCATTAACATCATCTAGTCGCGACCTTCCCAGCAATCATGGGCAGTAATATGCTCCCTTCTGAGATTACTCTCTCTCCTATGAATCCATGCAAGGGAGTTCGGACTGGGTGTAGCTGAGACCTCCTAATCCCCATTTTGTCGAAGTTGGGGGTGTAGAGGATATTGACCAAGCTACCAGTGTTCACAAGGATCCAGTGTACCTTATGGTTTGCCACTATCATCATCATGACAAGAGCGTTGATGTGAGAGTGTTGGATTCCTCGAGCATCTTCCTCAGTGAAGGTCATGCAACAGGGGAGTAATTTTTGCTCCTTGAGAGACTTTGTTGTGAGATTGATGTAGTGTTCCAAGCCGTTGTTGCTAATACTTCAGGCATGGGTTCTGCGGGCTCTGTTCGAATCTCCTCCTCCTGCAGGCTTGTTGAATATGGTGTGGATTTATTAGGGGTGCACATGGTTCGGTTCGGTCCAGTTATGGGGTTAAACTGGAACCCAACCACTCCTTACGGTTCTAGGATTTTCGGAACCGGAACCAGATTGTTAGCACCTTAGAACCGAACCGAAACCGGACAGTGAAAACTGGTTCTGTTCCAAATCAGTTCCACGGTTCTGGGCTTTTTATAATCCAACTCAATTGCATGTTCTATTTTATAATTTAGCCCATGTCCATTCATGTTCTGATCCATTTGATGAATGGTTTAGATATAGTATATGGCGTCAAAAAATACATTTATGAAAACAATCAAAGGGTGCAGTGTAAACCATAAATCATGAGTCAAATATACAACTAAAATATATTGTAAACTCATGGTTCCAAGTTCGGTTCCATAGTTCGGTTCCAAGTTCAGTTCCACAGTTCGGATTCACAGTTCAAATCCATGGTTCGAATCACGATTCGATTTGGTTCTACATATCTCAAAACTGGAACCGAACCGAACCAAATGGTTCTTTAATTTTTGGAGCTGGAGTTGGAACCGGTGCACTCTAGAACAGGACCAAACCGAACCGTTTGTTCAGTTTCGGTCCGGTTCTACCGGTTCGATGTGCACCCTTAGGATTTGTCATGTGGCTTCATTACTATTCCCTTTGCCTTGTTGCCTATTCCTCTAATCTAGTCACTCTTTCTTCCTTCTATTGACATACTCTTGCATATGCCCATCATGAATGAGGGCTTCGATCTCTTCCTTGGGGTCAAAATAATCACTGGTAGCATGGTCGTGGTCAAGGTGGAAGTGGCAATACTTCTGCTTATCCCTCTTGTCGGTGTTAGTCTTCATCCTATTCGGCCATTTCAAGATCCTCTTGTCATGAACTTCCATGAGGACTTGCTCAGGTGTAGCATTCAAGGAAGTATAGGAGCAAAATCAGCTCTCTAGTCGTCGGTTCGGGGGCTGGCCTTTACTCGGGTCATCGTCTCTTCTTGTCTTATTGCTAGTCGTTGAGGGTTGTTCCTCCTTGCGCTTCTTGTCCTTAGTCGAACTCCCAGTGCTTCGGGTGGCTTTCTGCGAGCTGAAAAGCTCCCCGTCATTCGAGTATTTCTGTGTTTGGTTAAGGAGACTAGTCAATATTGTCGGAGGGTTTTTGCCTATTGAGAAGAGAAATATGCCCTCCTTTAGGCCAAATATGATGGCGGCCAAGACAATTTGATCCGAGTAACCTTCCACTTGCATTGCTTCTTGGTTGAAGCGTATGATATAATATTTTAGTAGCTCGTCCTCTTTTTAAGTAATAGTAAGGAGGTGCATCGTAGGCTTTTGCATGTCTTTCCCTCCAATGAACTGGGCAATGAAGGTCTTGCTAAGCTGCGTGAAAGAACTAATGGACTTTGGCATCAGTTGTCGATACCACTTCCGTGCCACTCCTGGTAAGGTTAGGGAGAATGCTCTACACATTGTCGATGTTGAAGCACCTTGGAGCTCCATTGACACTCTGAAGGATTCGAGGTGCTCAACTGGATCACTAGACCCGGAGTAGGGGGCGATTTGTGGCATCCAAAACCTAGACGGGAGTTGAGCTCCCATGATATCATCAGTGAAGGGTGGTTCTATTTCTTCCATCATGGCATCGATGGAGGTTGGGAATTGCGCGTGGTAGGTTTGGCGAATGTCATCAATATGACCCCTTAGTTTTTTGAGTTCTACCTCCTAGGGGACTTCATTTTCCCACGAACTTGAGTTTTACCTCCTAGGGGACTTCATTTTCCCCTATCACTTCGTGGGCTTTCCCACATCTTTTGTTATCCAGCGTATGATGCAAATCGGAGTTGTCGAGATCAGTAGTTCTCGTAATGTGAGTAGGTGCATGGTTGTGCTACCCTAGTTGTATTCTGGCTCCATAGAGGTTCCGGGGGACCAATGGAGGTCAGGACCCGCTTGGTGATATAGCATCAGCCTCTGCCTCGTGGCCAAGAGGTGGTTTTTGTCTCTCCAGGATATGCATCAGTCGGTTTATATATATTTCCATTTAAGGGATTGACCTAATTTTCTAGAGAGACAAGTCGACCACCCCAGCTATGGGATATGGGCGTGGGCACTGTGGGGGTGCAACCCACCTGATGCTAAGAGTGTGGATTTCGAATGTCAATAAAAAGATCGACTGAAGCCGGTGCAAATGCTACAATGACAGTTAAGGTCTTTTTTTTGCCTTTCGTCATGGTGTGGTTAAAGATAATAAATGAAATGGGAATGACTTTCCTTTTTGTTCCCACAAACAATGCCAATCTATTAATGCTGAAATCTGGTCATCCATGTTAGACTTGTTGAGTACCTATAAGAACCAATCAATAATGGGGACCTGGCTATGGCAGGGAGACCCTCCAATGTTTAAGTTAGAATCGAGGATCTAGGTCAAGTCGAGTTAGGGTTTTTGTGGATACCTTTCTCTATAGATGGGGTCTTTATTTATAACTTTAGTTACGTAGATGGAAAACTTCCCCACTTGGCAAGTGCGTATCATAAAAGGGATCTTCTTTCTGACTTTTCATCCTTATCTTTTCGAGATCTCAGGTGAGGATCCCGAGGAGATCTTACTGTAACAACATCTCTAAGTGGTCGGCCTCTGAGGAGTTTGAGATTAATGACTGAGTCCGACCTCATAGGCGGGGTGGTTAAGGTCCGTGGTCGGCCTTCGATGACCGAGGTTGACCTCAAAGTCAAGTTGGTCGAGCTCCCATGGGGTTGACCTCGAAGTCAAGTTGGTTAAGCTCCCGTGGACCGAGCAAAATCATTGATCATGCTCGGGATCCACCCTTAAGGTCAAGTCGGGACAAAGTTGTTGATCACTATAGTGGGGTGTTAGTTGGACACCCCCTCGCAATTGGCCCTTAAGTCGATCGTGGAGGCAATGCTCAACAATTGAGACCATGCTGATCTCCTTTTCAATGGTTTACGTTTCTTTCATGTTGCTCAATGCTTAGCTCGGATAAGAGTTCAGTCAGTGGTAGGGGGCCGAGCTGTTACCCGACTTCCATTACTTATGCTATGCATTCTTCTACTGAAGAGGTTTTGGTCGGCCCATCTTTGCCCATAACAATTTCCACTAGACTTCATGGTTTTCGGCAAAAAATAGTAAGTGTCCTATTTGGCTTAAGCATGTTATTCTCCTAAAATTTATAAGAACTTTTCATGTTGGACACAACTCCTAAAACTCAAGGGATCAAAAGTTATGATCGATCTAAAACTTACTATAAATAGTAAAAATGAAATTAAAAAGGAATTTCAACCGTCTATTTGATGGAATCTCACAAATTTGGTGTGGGCAACGTGGCATAGTGGGTTGGCTAGCTAAAGTCTCGCAACTTTGGTGTGGGCAATCTGGCATAGCAGGTTGGCTAGCTAAAGTAGCTTCTCCTACCCCAAAATCATATCGGGTAAGTCAATTAACTCATTCTGGTTTGCAAGATATGCCTATTTTAAGGTTCTGACGGTCCGGATCACTTCCGCATCCGATCGGTTCTTCTCTGGTCCATCGTCTCCGTGAAAGTGTCCACAACCCACTTTACATCGATGTTTGGACATATGCTCATGTATTTAGACGATGGAGCAGGATTGGAAGAATCTTAGACAAGCACTTCCCGGCCCATTTATAACCATCTTGTTACGTATACTATTCAAGGAAACGAAAGTGCGCAAAGAACTTTCCTTTCAAAATGGTAGCAGGTAGCGCTTGGGATTTCAATTCATATGGCCATGGCTGCCCATTGTTGTAAGAACAAATCCACTGATATGATGATCACTATTGTAGATGGTATTGAATTGAAATCTCACACGTTAGGAGATCCAGCCATGTAGTGGCCTTTTTTCATTTTTCTTCTTCATTCTTCTCAATTGAATGTCGACGGTTGCCTTATTTTCATCCTTAGGTTTGTTGCTGCTGATTGCCAATTTAAGTATTAGGATTTCTAACTTCTCCACGGTTTTTGGTGCATGGTTCGTCGACTTTGGAGTGCACCATATCAATGGTTTGGATTCTTAACTATGTTTTCACTTGCATAGACTGAGAATCCAAGACCATACTATGCCGATCGGACACTGTAAACCCCGACCTAACCATTTATTAGTGAAGGTAACTTCTCTGACTGTCCATGCCCTAGAAAAACTAACGTACATGTGTTTATAGTTGCATAATCCATCGACTCTTCTCGGTTCCATTGCCTGCGAGTTCCAAAAGTGGACCACGTCAACAAATTCTGTGGGGCCTGACATGATGTATGTGTTATATCCACACCGCCTATCCATTTGGCAAGATCTTTTTAAGCCATTTGCAAGAAAATGAGACATATCCAAATCTCGAGTGGACCACACTACAGAAAGCAGTGAGGACGAGGATTCCCACCGTTGAAACTTCTTAAGGCCCACCATGGTGTTTATTTATCATCCAACTTGTTCATGAGGTCACACAGACCTCCATGAAGGGAGAAAATATGATATTGACCCAAAACTTGTGCCCTCTAATCAGAAGATTTCATTGGTAGACGTTCAATCCCCCGTTGCTTTCTTTGGCCTGGTAACTCGAGCTTCGGCTCTGCCTCATTTTAGGGGCCAAGCTTTAAAACAATCTAACACAAATTTGATGGACGAAGTGGATTCAACGCATAAATCATGGTGGGGCATACAGAACTTGGTAACGTGATCACATCAGAGGTCCATGGTGTGTTGCACACAAGGCAAAATGCTTCCCCAAAACTGGGCCAATGACTAATGGTGGGCTATCTAGGCTATGGTCATCAGAACCGGAGGTCTGTGGCCTTGTCAAGTGACAGGACAGCTGATATACTACCTACACAGAAATCCTGTTTATAGTCGATAGAGGACGGGGAGCCCATTACGTGTGGCCCGGCTTAACCCGAGATAGTGTGGGCCTTACTGTGGAGCCCACCTTAATGTATGTATTTTATATCCACGTTGTCCATCTGTTTTAACAAAGCAATTTAAGGAATTAACCCAAAAATTAGCAGATCCAATCTCATATCATAGGAGACAGTGGTGATTGATCATAAATGGGCGACAAAAGTTTTGAATAAGCTGATATTTGTTTTGTACCTTCATCCAAGTTCATGTGTCCTTGTTAACAGGGTGGATGGCAAATAAAAATTACAGAAACTTCTGGTGGGCACCAGGAAGTTTTTACTTGTAAGCCTTTCAATCGTCGCTGTTTCCTATGGTATAGTTCAGCCAAGGTTCGGATATTCTTCATTTTTCACTCATGTCCTAAAGATAATCGGTTAAAATGAATGGATAGGATGGATAACTACATACAACAAGGTGAGCCACAAAATAAAAGCGGCAGCTTCCTGGATGAGGCCGGACAGCTCGTAATCGGCTCCCACACGGAGGGAAGGACATTTCACTTGGGCAAATTTCAAACCCTACATTTAGGGCCTGTTTGATTTTTTAAATCCTCCATAAATAGGCTGTAAATACACGATTATTATCATCTTAGCATGTTTGAAAATCAGGATTGTAGAAGGCGTGACATGACTTGTATTGACCTACCATTGATCTGGCCAACATGCCACCTATTTTGGGAAAATTGTATCTTGCCCCCCAATAAACATCAATCTTCAAAAGAAAGTTTTAGTTGTAAATTGGTCGCTGTTCATTGGTACCAATTGTGTGAGCCATGTGCTGAGGTGACGGTTGCGCCAGTTTTGCACAAACAATCTTTATGGTGGGGCCTACAATTCTCCCGGTTTGGGCTAAACATGTTGCATGTTGGTGTAAAAATGGTAGAACAGGCTGCAATCTGGTGGTATAGGTGTGGAACATTCGTACAGAGCATCAGATTGGTCCTAGCATTCGGATGTCTGTTCAACCTTTGCCACCCATAATCAGGCCTGCAGACATCTTACCCAGCACCGATCTAAGTGCATATGCAGGACCGGAGGCGGCCAGCCCGAATGACAACATAAGATGATTCATTTGATGTAAAAGAGGGGGGATGCTGCCACCCACACATTCCCCACACGTCTCGGCTGTATGCACGAGGGGTTTGCAAACCTCCACAGCATCGTATCAACCATATAACGTTCTCAAACTTACCTTTGCCGTGCACTGAGGGGCCACCACTGAGGAAAAAAGCAGCATATGCACAAGTAGAAGAGCCACCATGACTGGAGATGCCTTACACGAAACCATGTCTCTGTTATACAATTAGATGGTTATGAGCTTAGGGAGAGAGCTGAGGGAGGGTTGGAGAGAAGATTCTACGCCATTCCCATATTGAGAGAGAGAGAGAGAGAGAGAGGGAGAGAGAGAATAGAAGAGTTTACTATAAGCGCATTTATAGAGGAAGGAAAACTAGCGTCATACGCCCATAGTTAGACCTTTTTTATTATCTTTTGTGCTTCATATTAGTCTCAATAATGCTAATGTGCTTGCTTTTGAAAAGACTAACATTGCCAGTAAATTCATTTTCTGTAGTCCATGCTGCTGACCTGATCTAAATTCATTTTATATGGTCCATGATGTTGACCTGATCTAAGTTCATTTTCTGTGGTCCATGCTGACCTGTTCTAAATTCATTTTCTATGGTCCATGATGCTGGCCAGATGGACACAAATGTACAACACAAGTAGCAGAGAACGATGTCTAGCAAAATACACCAATTAAAGATGCATTGGGAACCCGAGATGACCCAAATGGTGGGACTCAAAGGAAGATCTGGATGTCAGTTCCCTTGCTCATGCTCTAGCAAGAGCTGGAAGAAGAAAAATTCTAACATTTTATTCAAAAACCAATGCCTACGGTTACCTAAAGGTTTCTGTTTGTTAATAAGCAATAAAGTTCTTCTCCTGTGTAACTTTCTTTCCACATCCAAAAATTAGAGGGCCTACACTCTCCATCAATCAAAACCCTTTTCAAATCATAAGGACCAATACACTCTCCATCAATCAAAACCCTTTTGAAATCATAAGGACCAATAAAAAATAAAATATTATAACAACTAAAAAACTAAGAAATAACTTATAAAAGGAAGGAAATTATGGAAGCGGCCATCCATAAGTCGGTGTTGTCATGCCCCAAACTTGGTGAACGAGTTAACAAAATTTTTTATCTTCAAATCTAGTGATGACAACCTCTACCCAGACTTTGGCTCTCACCTCTCATATACCATGTTCTGAAAGAGGAATCCCAGAAAGAAAATTTTCAATCCTTTTTTTTTTTTTTTGAAAGGAACATAATCACAAGTGTATCGAAACCAAAACATAATCACATGTCCACTACATAACTAATTTGTGTAATGTTGGAAAAGGAAATAAAAATATATCAAAACTCTAAAAGATCAAGCACACGCTCCAGCCTCATGTTAATGATACAATCTACCTTAACCTACAGTATAAATAGACGTGCATAAGCTTCCTACGAAGCTTAGTAGAGTGCGTGTCTGCGTGCACAATGCATAGGACAAGTATATTAATATTAGAGAAAACAAAAATGATGTGGAGCTATGCTGCATGTCCATGAATGCTATTACCCATACCAAGGTTATCTAATGCAATGGCCTACAAGGCCAAGTGTCATATAGTATAAATGCAACAAAAACATGCCAATCCTCATCTAATCCATAAATTAGAACAATTTTGAATTAGCCGAGCTGGCCAGTTAAGCTTAAGGAGCGAGCCAAGCAGAGTTCGACCTGGGGTCAGCTAATGGTCGAACTGAGTCGAGTGTGTCAAGCTCAACTTGTTTCGACTCGTGTAGAACTCTATCCACAAAGGGTCAGGATTGCCATGCATAATGGGTCGTGATTGAGAGGGAATTAAGGGTCGAGATTTTCATCCACAATGGGTCGTGGTTGTCAAGGAGTTGAGTAAGGGTCGAGATTGTCATCGACAGTGGTCGTGATTATCATCCACAATAGGACATGGTTGATAGGGAGTTGAGTAAGGGTCGGGATTATAATCCACAATGGGTCGTGGTTGATAGGGAGTTGAGTAAAGGTCGTGATTATCATCCATAATTGGTCGTGATTGATTAGGAGTTGAGTAAGGGTCAATATTTTTTATCCATAATGGGTCGTGATTATCATCCACAATAGGTCGTAGTTGAGATGGAGTTGAGTAAGGGTCGAGATTGTCATCTACAATGGGTCGTGATTTACAAGGAGTTGAACATTTCATTATGCATGATAATATCAACATTAATGAATAGTTTGTTAACATCAATACTTAGTGGATGATAATTTTGATCATTAGTGAATATTTTGATAACCTCAACCCTTACTAGATAATCTCATCTCTTGGTGAATGATAATATGAATCTTTAGTGAACAACTTGATAACCTTTACCCTCAGTTAACAGTTTGATAACCTCGACCCTCAGTAGATGATAACCTCGACAGTTAGTGGATGATAACCTCTACCCTTAGTGAAGATTTTGATAACTATAATCCTTAGTGGATGATAATCGAGCCGAGCTGGCCAGTTAGGCTCGAGGAGCGAACCGAGCAGAGTTCGACCGAGGGTCAGCTAATGGCCGAGATAAGTCGAGTGTGCCAAGCTCAACTTGGTTCGACTCATGTAGAACTCTATCCACAAAGGGTCAGGATTTTCATGCATAATGGGCTATGATTGACAGGGAGGTAAAGGTTGAGATTTTCATCCACAATGGGTCACGGTTATTAGGGAGTTGAGTAAGGGTGGAGATTGTCATCCAAAATGGGTCATGATTATCATCCACAATGAGTCTTGGTTGGCAGGGAGTTGAGTAAGGGTCAAGATTATCATCCATAATGGGTCGTGGTTGATAGGGAGTTGAGTAACGGTCATGATTGTCATCCACAATTGGTCGCGATTGGTAGGGAGTTGAGTAAGGGTTAATATTTTCATCAACAATGGGTCATGATTATCATCCACAATAAGTCGTAGTTGACAGGGAATTGAATAAGGGTCGAGATTCTCATCTACAATTGGTCGTGATTGACAGGGAATTGAATATTTCATTAGGGATGGTAATATCGATATTAATGAATAGTTTGTTAATCTCGATCCTTAGTGGATGATAATTTTGATCCTTAGTGAACATTTTGATAACCTCAACCCTTACTCGATGATAATCTTATCTCTTAGTGAATGATAATATCGATCCTTAGTGAACAGCTTGATAACCTTGACCCTTAGTGAACAGTTTGATGACCTCGACCTTTAGTGGATGATAACCTCGACAGTTAGTGGATGATAACCTCAACCCTTAGTGAAGATTTTGATGACCACGACCCTTAGTGAATGATAAACTCTACCCTTAATGAATAGTTTGTTAACATCGATCCTTAGTGAATGATAATTTCGATCTTTATTGGATGATAACCTCGACCCTTAGTGAATACTTTGTTAACCTCAATCCTTAATGGATGATAATCTTGATCATCAATGGATGATAACCTCAACCCTTATTAATTACACAATGGTAATATATTTATTGAACGATGACACATCATAAGATAATATTAAATGACATCACAAAATTTCCATTACATGTGATTACATCAGACAAAAAAATTCCCAAAAAAAAAAAATAATTGTGGAAAGTATTGAAAATCTCAAAAGTCTCAGCCTATAGGGATGAAGGTGCATTGACGCTGATTGTGACCTATTCGCTTCCATCTCGAGTATTTATGTGAT
Organism: Magnolia sinica; assembly: GCF_029962835.1. NCBI lineage: Eukaryota > Viridiplantae > Streptophyta > Magnoliopsida > Magnoliales > Magnoliaceae > Magnolia > Magnolia sinica. The sequence goes on from NC_080579.1 coordinate 59,790,429, forward strand.
GTTCTATCTTCTCCTTCAGATGTAATTCGAATTTTTTTCGGTCTTTTGGCAGATCTTCTCGTTTATGGGGGTTTCATATTTCTACTTCGTCCAGAATGTTCAATTATGTCTTATTAAGAACTAGGTAAACCGACTTATGGTATGTTCTAAGGAAAAATTCCTTCGTGTAGAATGGAGAGTAATATCTATAAATATTATGTTAATACTTATCGCAAGCCGCTATGAAATGCACACAAGGTAGCAACATAAAACTAAACTCACTGCATGTACGCTTTATCTTTATTATCTTCACTACATCGGTAATGCCATTCGATGTTACTTAGAACTCATCCGTAGAAATCATAGTACCTCGTGTCCTTCGTACTTCTGAGTGATAAAGTTTGCTCAATCTTTTTTCTGCCCAAGGAGTCAAAGTTTCCTTACATGTCGATGCATCATCTCTTCTACAGAGGAAGTTATTGAATTTTAGTCCTTACTGCTTCAAGAAGTTTGGTCATGGGGTACTTTTGTGCATCTACAAACAATGCTCTCGATGATATTAGTGGTTATGATGTTATTTTTTTTATCGAGAAAGAATACAGATGCCCATCTTTCCTTATCTATCCATTAAGAAACTGATATATAGCGGGGTTCATCATTTGAATGCATCGCATCATATCCCAAAAAGTAGATGTCATGCATGTCTTAACAGCACTCCAAAAGTAATCTTTCACTGAATCATCTGAACACACATTCATGTTTTCCAAAATATGATGTACACAATATCTATGGATTGCATAAGGGAAGATGATAGGGACTTCACTAACCAACCATCTGTGACAATCTAACATAATAATAGGTCATGCAAGGATACCAATTACTTTGTATAAATTGTGAAGGAATCATCTCTACCTACTATTGTTCTCCGATTCTTCGATCCATATGCTACTAGGAGGATTTGATTACTTTCATACAGTGTTGTAGCCAAGAAGAGAACACCCTTGTACCTTCATATCAAATGTGTTGCATCAACACACAAAACCCTTTCAATATGCAACCGGATGCTTCAAATACATTGTCCAATTGCAATGTATCATCTTTTGAAGCTGTTTATTTCTTTATTCACCTATAATTCCATCATAATTCCAAAATTTACCTTTCTCAACTCATAAAGATATGCCAGAAGTTCATTATAAGACTCCTCATAAGATCCTAAGACTTCTTCAATTGCGATATCCTTACATTTCAATGCTTCTTGTAGCTGATTTCAACCATGTATGTCTCATTCATTCGATGTTGAATATTTTTTGGCATGCAGGTCAATCCTGAACTTATACGACTAACGCTGAATTTACTACTTATCAGACTGATGGCTTGGCGATAATCTCTTCCCTTCATCTTCGAAGTTACAACATCCCATCTATTCTCTTTGATGATTGTCGCGTAATGGTCTATCGCCTCAAATGATATGCTACATGTATTCTTGAATTTTTAAGTCTTTATTTTGAACATCTCTACACCGTCCACTTTCGATACTTGCATCCTCCAACTACAACTTTTTTATAATGCATCTAACTGCATATATCAAAATGTTTGAATTCAAGACCTTATAATGGAATTTCTAGTGCATTGCATATTTACTCATAAAATATTGTAATTGGCCATTGTCCTTAAACATTTGTCCGATAAATATTTTATTCGGTTCATCCACTATTTTTGGATATCCTTGATGATTTTCTTTAACAAAAGCTGCATCAGTTATACGTATATCAAGTGGAATGATATCAGATGGAAAAAAGAAAGTATTCAGTGATCCAAGAATATCTCGATATTCTTCATTGACCAGTAAACGTAAATTTAAGTTTATAAGCCATGGATTGAACTGAACTGAGTTATCAAGATATGTTGCATTGGCAAAAGGAATGGGGATGTTACAATTGTCAACTTTTCATTGACATTGATCATTACTTGAAGGGTCACGTATATCATAACCATTGAGTCCTCAATCATGGTATGTATCATTCCTAGAAATGTCAGGTATATCACAATCATCTAGTCGTCGATTATTACTTGAAGGTTGGAAATCAAGAGACCATATGTTCGAATGTAATGTAGAGTGTATGTTAATTTCTTGTGTGAGAGGTGTATGCCTCACTTTCTCTATATAAAGTGGTATTTGAGCAAGCCAAAGAGCATATATGCATCGAGATCTTCATTGTCTTTGATTTTATGTAGAGGGAGTAATCCATGTACTGCCTCACTATATATAACATTCATTATGAAATCAAAATCATCACAAAAACTCCTTTGGAGTCCCCACTTACACATAAAAAAGTCTCATTTTTGTATGCACACTCTCTATCGTAATAGCATAGGATGGGACGACGAGCAATAATCTTCTAATATGAATTAACATGTAATAAAAATGAATGGGTACAAGTTGTCAAATGTGAAGGGTCAAGCTTGTTAAAATGTTAAGGGTCTATGTTGTCATCTGTGAAGGGCCGAGGTCGTAGTTGTCAAATGTGAAGGGTATAGGTTGTTATCAACCAGGGGTCGATGTTTGACAATGTGAAGGGTCATGGTTGTCAACTGTTAAGGGTTGTGGTTGTCAATTGTCAAGGGTTGAGGTTAACAAAGATCGAGGTTTGACAAAGTGAAGGTTTGTTGTTATCAAATGTTAAGGGTCAAGGTTGTCAACCTCGATCCTTCATGCCTTCTAATCTTGACCCTTCACATTTTGACCATCAAGCCTTACTGGATGATAATCATAACTCTTAGTGGATGAAAACGACTTCTCTATTTCAATTCTCCCTAACATAATGTGACAATGATAAGATTTAAGGTTTTATTTACTTTAAAAAATGACTAACATATTAGGGACACTAGAGAACTGCTAGATAGACATGGGAGGATGCCAAAGAATGTTAATTTTGTGATGGAAGAGGCTTATAGAATTGTGAAATTATAGAGAAAAATGGAGGAAAAGTGGCAGTGGGTCCCATGATGTTCACTTTTCCAAGAAAGACGAAAGGAGCTCTATAAAAGTGAATAAAGGCAATCTTTGACCCTTTCTAAAGGCGTTCGTACACCATTAGTGGGGTTCACCATCACGTATGTGTGGAATCCACTCCATCCATTTCATGAAAGGTCATGGTTAGAAGAATGATCAAGATCTACTAGTCACATTGACCACATCATAAGAAAATAGTTTCTTATCGAACAAACACTTTTATAGGTTATCAGGTTTTGTGGGCCACATAGAAATGGTGTTAGTAAGAAGTTAGCATCTTCCTATATAAATAAAGGGCTACAAAGAAAATGAATGGATTAATGGATTTAAATTCTAATAGGCCCAATAATAGCTTTCGTCTACGTCACTTTCTCAGGTTTTTATAAAATGTAACTTTTTTTTCACTCAAAAACCATACAACTACTAATCAAAGGACAAGACAATTAGGTCTGAAAAACTTTTCAAGAACTATTGGATAACTACACTCGGAATATTTGAAACTTTCTTTCGATTTCAAGAATTCCACCATACCGTAATGATATTACCATCAAAATCCCTTATTATTATTATTATTATTATTATTATTATTATTATTATCCATTAAATAAGGACGAGTCCCCTCGCTAGTCAATTAAATAAATGAAAATTTTGTATTGTGGACCTTACAAAATGGGCCCCCCAATTTCAATGCTTAGTTTGAAATGAAGTTTCTTTGACATGTTCAAATGTGCATGCATGCCGATAACCATCACACTTTACCACGTGTTTTGTTTTCCCTTTCTAGATTAGCAAGTAAGAAACATAATCTTTTGGTAGTTTACCACCATTAGGTGACTCGTCTACATTACCCGTAATAATCATGTATGCCTGTCTTGGTCACAAATATTGTGAATTGTGTTTTGTACGGACCAAGTCTCAACCATCTCACTTAAAATAATTTTGACCACTCAGTTGATTAGATGGATGGTTAAAAGTAAAATGTGTTCTTCAAACTCTAAGGGTTAAATTAAATTATTACCATCATTTATTTATTTGTTTTGGCAAGGCTCCATTTATAATTGGGTCAATGATTTGAACAGTCTGGATTGCCACAAAAATTTTCCATGTGTTTGGTGGAAGGGTTACCACTATTTTTTAAATTGCAATGAACCGCCCTGAGATTGGGATTGCTATGATGGTTTATGGACATTTTTTAAATGGTAAGTCCATGACCCATCTCTATTCAAACCATGAAAGTTGTGGGCAAATTTTGTATGGAGCATATTTTTAAAATGACAGTCATCAATTAATCCTAAGCAACTAATTGATGGTTCTTAAATGGATGGTTACAAGTAAAAAACATAAGGAACTCAAAATCTTCTGGTCAAAATCAGGTGGCTAATGTCATCTGGTTGGTCTAATTTTTAGAACATGTTCCATCCACAAATGGTCTAGCAATAGGCGTAGCTAGTAGTTCAACTATGCCATATGTACAACAGATTGGAAGATTCTATCTTTAATATAACTTCACTCATACCAATGAGATTTTAGTACATTCTGCATTAACAATACAGCTAAAAAAATGCAATAGTGCAGATAACTACAAAATACTGACTGTTACAACATTTTTAAACAAAATTAGTTTTCGGATGAAATCAGTTTTTAGAAGTTGCAACCCTACAACTGCTTCTCTATGAAAAGAGTTTTCGTAAAGTAATTTCTTAACTAGTGTCCAAATGAGGGCAAAAGAGAAATTTCAAACATACCCATCTTCATTATCACAACACAATTGCCTCCCATATAATGCATTATCTTCAAGATTGTTTTCGGTAAAAATGGACTGATTAGATGTACATACTGGATGACTATCAATTAATTGAGGTCTGAGAAATCACTCCGACCTTTGGTGTTGGCTATTTTTTATGTCGGCCTCAGTTACAAGTGTTGGATACAAACCTCGCCCTTGTAAACTGAACCTAGGTGGTATAGACTTCCGCCTCAACCAAAGATGTCAACCTTGGAGGTCGGCCTTAACCAAAGACCTCGACCTCGGTTACCAACTTTGGAGGTTGGCCTTGGATGCTGACCTCGGCCTTGGGATAGAAATGCACTTACAATATATAAAGATAAGATTATCTTCCGATATATTCACTATAAAGATATGTGAAATGGCCAAGCTATATGTCTTAGGTGAATAGTACAATGCCAAATTTAAACAATAACAGCAGAATATAAATGAATAAAAGATAACACTATTAATAAATCACTATATTAAAATATAAAGCAACCTCAAAAAGAGAGATTGATATCAATGTTGTTTTAAGGACAACCTTACACCATAAAAACCAAAGGTTTATGGTAGGACAAACTTATTTGTAGAACAAATTGAATATAAAAAACTCAAACAGAAAGGAAACAAATGAAATAGCGAGAAATAAATTCTAAACTATTACAACATTTCCCACAATGCTTGAAATGCAAATATTACAACATTTACATTCACATATACATCCCACAAATCTGAATGATCAAAGATAGAAAATATAAATCACACATCCACAAAACACAAAGAGTTACAGTGGTTCGCCTGTGTGTACACCAACTGTTAAAAAACAGCTACATAGATTGCTACTCCACTCCTAATATCCTCATACAGGGGATATTAGCGTTCACTATCAAAGTAGGTTTTCACAGGTCCACCCAAAACCTTCACAATTGTGTCTATTGAGAAAAGGGCTTACACAATTCAAAAACCCTCACTTCTGAGTTTTCTAGCTCTCCTCAGATATCCAACACAATGAGATTTTTCTGGCTTAATCTCAAATAAAACCAAAATGAAAATTTACATAAATGTAAAATACCTAAATTTCTCCTTTTGTTGCAGCCCAGAAGAACCAATAAGAGTAGAAGATCGAATGTAGAAGTTCAAAGTCCAATACTCACTTTAAAATGGTTCTAGGTTCTAATTGATTTTGACTCCAAGAAGAAGGAATATCACAATTCCTCTTTCCAATTAAGATTAGAATGTAGAAACAAAATCAAATTAATAAAGCTAATAAAAGAGAATATAAATTATGTACAAATTAGCTTAAAATGAACACAAACTTATCTCAGAGTGATCCCTTGATTTTTCTTGAATTTAGTTATCAATCTTTAAAATTTGTGTTCTATTTATAGTTGCAGAAACTCGGTTACGACTGGTCGTAGGAGAAACAGATTTTTGAATTTTTTAGCGCGATCGGATAAAACCGTTCTACGACTAGTCATAGGCCCTCTACGACTGGTCATAGCATACCCAAGTCTGGTCGTAGGACTCAAAAATTGGTTGTTGTAGTTGAAGTCGTAGAACCAGGACTGGTCGTAAGACGAGTCGACATTGCTCACACAACTAGTCGAACAGAGTCAAGGACTGGTCATGGGCAAACAGAAAATTCTGAAAAATTGCAACCAACTTAGGACTAGTCTTGGAATTTCTTAGACTAGTCGAGGCAGTGCTAAGACTAGTCGAACAAGGTTTAAGACTAGTCTTGGAACAGTCCAATTCCATGTAAAATGATTCAATTGAATTATGTATTCAAAATGACCTACCTTAAGGACAATCTAAGGTCAATCATACCTTGAAAGTGAGGTATGAACATCAAGACTTCATATCTTCAGATGATAGATGACCCTTGAAGATTGTGAAGCTTGAGATCTTTGAACTTGATGTAGCACTGAACATGAGATCTTCTATAGCTTGAATAATAATTCATCTTGTGTTGTACACTAACTTGAATCTTGAACAAGATCACTTCTACTATTGTAACTTGTACTTGCATTCTATTATAGTAGCTTGTACTTGCATTTCTTGAAGTAGTTTGAAGTAGTTTTATGTTCTTGACTTGAAGTAAAGTGCTTAGAGCGGTGATGCAATGTCTTGAACATTTATAACAATGAACTACGCAAGACATAGATTGAGGTTTTGGCACCAAAAAATTTGACAACCAAAGGAGCATAAAACCAAAGCACTTACAATCTCCCCCTTTGTCAAATTTGTGACAAAACACTCAACAATAATATAACCAATATGAATACAAAAAATAAAATAAAATGCACATGTTATAAAAGAAAAAACCAGTTATAACCTGGTTAAAGAATCATGCACTAGTTATCATCACACATCAAGATGAAGTAGGTAGAATACCACCTTACTTACTCCTCCTGAGTAGCACACATATATAAAAAAAAATGCTACTCTACCACAGTCCATATTCCATCAACATATCATATCAATTCATATGCAAAACCATATAAATTCTCCCCATTTTTATCACAATACGACAAAGGAAGAAGAAAAATGAAAAAGGATAATAAACAGGAGTAATTAAGGAGTCGAGATATAAGTAAATTAAAGTCCGTACTATGATCTAGTTTAAACAAAGTCAGCAAGCTACAGTCAGTAAACCAAATAAAGTTTACAACCCAACAAAAGTAGACTTAAAGTTACTACAGACTAAAGAGTAAATCACTCAATCAGATTTTGAGGAAGGAGTAGGTATGGTAGGATCAAGTTGATGAAGGCCCTTCTTTAAGCGCCTAAGATACTTGCGCATATATTTAAATCGTAAATCATGGGCAACACTCATATTCTCTACCTTTTCCTCAAGTGCACGCAGACGCGCATCAAACTCAGATGGTTCATAATCAGGATCATTAGCAGAATTAAACTCAATTTCATCAAAAATATCAGCCATGTTTATGTCATCAGGAGGAAGATCATCAGCTTCTTCTTCATTCCCAGCTTCAGCTCCATCACCACTAACATCCACTTGGCCAGGAGCAAATTCCAATTTCATCTTATTTATATTTGAGTTGTTAAAAATAAGATGATGGATGGGAGCCTCTCCAACAGGCATAACAACCAACATATGAGAAGCTAAAACAGTCATAAGATAGGCAAATGGAATATCACTATGACCTGGATGGAGACAAAACTGAATGATGGAAAGACATATTAAAGATGGAAGATAAACTTTAGTACCAGAGACGACAGAGTGCAAAACACGAACCATAAAGGAAGTCAGTTCTTTTTTATTACCGGAACGCGGATACAGATTTGAAGTAAAGATTCTGTGGAGGACTCTGTATCTGGGTAACAAGTACTTTGAGGGGAGCGTATTCCCTTTATGAGTCTATTGCACATCCATATTACATAATGCTCTGGTGAGCATTCATTTTTCTGATTTTGAGGGTTTTTCGGTTAGAATATGAATAGGAATACTCTCATCATTAACAGGTATTTCCATAAGGCCAGATATTAGATGACGATCTACATTACAAGGGCCTTCTCTAGCATCTATGTTAAATTCTCAAAAGAAAAATCAGAGATACATGTGAACATGGACTGAGCAATAGATTGGTATGCAGGCCCACCCCAATGTAAGATATTATCCCATCCTACAGATTGGAGGAGTGGAATGATACCAAAAGGAGCAATGTGGTTAAGATCAATAGCTCTTTCAACAATAACCTTATGCAAAGGCAAATCCCATATATATGAGGGATCATTTTCAGGTGACCGAAGATAACACCGAGTTATTGGAGTAGATCTAGAAGAAGATGGACCATGGGCTGTTTTCTTTTTCCTTCTAGCATCCATTGGCAATAAGAAATTCAAAGAACTAAGGAGATGCAAAAGATGAGAAATGGGTTTTCTCAAATCAAAAATTTGAGAAGAAAACCCCGAATAACCCAACAAAGCTTAAAATCAAGCACTCCAATGATGAGATTGAAGTAAATGGACCATGAATCTACAAGTAAGACTGATAAAATGCACTAACCTTGACGAATCACACTGTAGGGTTCGACTAGTCGTGTCATGGCTAGATGGAGAGCAAGATAGAAATGAGGAAGATGAAGATTTTTCCCAAATAAAAGAGGACAGTGCACTCCACGACCAGTCTTGAGCTATCCTCGACCGGTCGTACTAGGACTGATCGAGTATAACCACGATTAGTCAAGTATCAATAAAAATATGCATTTTTCATAAAAAATTTGAAATTTAAACAAATAAATTATTAAATATATATACACTATGATACATATATGTATGAATAATCAATTTTGAATGCACATACCAAGATCAAATTTTAATTTATTAAACCTACTTTTGTCGAGTGGTTTAGTGAAAATGTCAGCAAGTTGAGTCTCGGTCGGCATGTATTCTAAAGAGATTATTTTTTCTTCCACTAATTCACGAATATAATGATACCTAATATCAATGTGCTTGGTACGTGAATGTTGAATTGGATTTTTTGAAATATTTATAGTACTGGAATTATCGCAATATAGAACCATTAAATCCTGTGTAATTCCATAATCACTTAACATACGTTTCATCCAAACAAGCTGAGTACAAGCATTCCCAGCTGCAATGTATTAAACCTCAGCCGTAGAGAGTGATATAGAACTCTGCTTCTTGCTAAACCAAGAAACTAAATAATTTTTGATATAAAAACAACCACCACTCGTTGATTTCCTATTGTCGATATTTTCAGCCCAATTAGCATCAGTGTACCTTGCCAACTGAACACTAGTATCATATGGATACCAGAGACTGAAATTCACTGAACTTGTCGCATAATCCACTTAACAACAATTAAATGAAACTCTTTAGGATCAGACTAATATCTAGCGCAAATACCAACACTTAAAGAAATATCTGGTCTACTAGCAGTTAAATAAAGTAAACTGCCAATCATACTACGTTATAACTTAGGATCAACATTTTTACCTATAGAATCCTTTGAGAGTCTTAAGGTTGTACTCATAGGAGTATCAAAATTTTTACCATTCTCAAATCCAAACTTTTTGATTAAGTTTAGAGCATATTTGGTTTGAGAAATAAAAATACCATCAGGTTGTTGTTTTACTTGCAACCTAAGGAAATAGTTTAATTCACCAACCATGCTCATTTCGAACTTAGATTTCATTAAATCTGCGAACTCAACAGTCATTGTAAAACAGGTAGATTCATAAATAATATCATCAACATAGATTTGAACCATTAAGATATCATCGTTATATTTCTTAACAAACAAAGTTTTATCAACACTTCTCATTTGAAAGTTATGACTTAGTAAAAAATTAGTCAACTTTTCATACCATGCCCTAGGAGCTTGTTTGAAACCATAGAGAGCCTTTTTTAGGCGATAGACATGATCAACACTTTAGGGTCTTCAAAACCCATTGGTTGTTCAACATACACTTCTTCATGCAGATCGCCATTTAAGAAGGCACTCTTTACATCCATTTGATAAATTTTAAATTTTCTAAAACAAGCAATGGATATGAATAGTCTGATTGATTCAAGACGAGCTACTGGGGCAAAGGTTTCATCATAATCAATTCCTTTAATTTGAGTGTACCCTTGTACAACCAGTCTAGCCTTGTTTCAAATTATATTACCAAGTTCATCAGACTTATTTTTAAAAATTCACTTGGTACCAATAATATGTTTATCTTTAGGTCTAGGAACAAGGTACCAAACATCATTTCTCACAAATTGGTTAAGCTCTTCTTGCATCACAACTATCCAGTTTTCGTCAATAAGAGCTTCTTTTACGTTAGCCGATTTCATCTGGGATGTGAAACATACGTAATTACATATGTCTTCAAGTTGTCTACGAGTGCCACACTAGTGGAGGGTTTCCAAGAATCTAAGTGGTTGGATGATCTTTAACAGTCCTCAATTCAGAATCAATTTGATTTGATGAAGTATCTGGTTTGTCAATTAAAATAACTTCATCATTATCTAAACTTGGGGCAGGTGTATTCAAGTGATCGTCTATGACCACATTTATAGATTCTTGAATAACACCGGTCTTTTTGTTTAGTACTCAATATGCGCGACTGTTTAAAGAATATACTAAAAAGATCCCTTTATCACCTTTAGAATCAAACTTTTCCAGATTTTCACGGTCATGTAGAATATAACACTTGCTATCAAAAACTCGAAAGTATTTGATAGTGAGCTTCTTATCGAACCACATTTTATAAGCCGTTTTATTATTAGATTTACTCGTATAAACCCGGTTAATTATATAACAGGCAGTATTAATAGTTTCAGCCCAAAGATTTTTAGATAGCTTCATACTATTCAACATTACATTAGCCATTTCTTGAAGCACTTTATTTTTCCTTTCTACAATTTCATTTTGTTGAGTAGTTTTGGGCGCAGAGAATTCATGCGATATTCCTTGATCGCTACAGAATCTATCAAAACTGCTATTCTCAAATCAGATCCATGATCACTACGGATCTTACAGACTTGAGAACATTTTTCCGTTTGAATCCGTTTGAGAACTCTTTTTATTTCATCAAGGGTTTCTGACTTATCTTTTAAGAAAGCTACCCAAGTGAATCTAGTAAAATAGTCCACTATTACCAAAATGTATTTTTTACTACCTCGACTTTCTATCTTGGTAGGTCTTATAAGATCCATATAGAGAAGCTCAGGTGTTCTTAATGTGACATTGGAGTTCACCTTCTTATGAGAGCTCCTTGATTGTTTGCCTATTTGGCATTCACCGCATATTTTGTCTATCTTTTGTAATTTAGGTAGACCTCTAATTAGTTCTCTTTTGCTCAGTCTATATAAATTACGGCAGTGTACATGTCCAAGACGTTTATGCCACAAATCAATCTCATCGGTATGGACCATGTAACACATTTGACTAGATAAGCTGGATTCACTAACAATATAGTAGTTTTCAGAAGTTTTGTGACCAGTTAATATTATTGAACCCTTATTATTTAGAATTTCACAACCTTGGTTAAAAAATCTTACACTATGATTGGTATCGCATATTTGAAATATGCTTAATAAATTGTGTTTTAACCCTTCAACATATAAAACATTTTTAAACAAAGGGAGGTTATAGAGTTGAACCATACCTTGGCCAATAACCTTGCAATTGCTACAATCGCCGAATGTGACTGAACCATCAGTCATGTCTTTGAGATCGGTGAATAAACCTTTATCACCAGTCATATGCCTTGAACATCCACTGTCTAGGTACCACTTTGAATGGCTTGTAGCTTTGAAAGTAGTGTGGACAACTAAGTAGATAACCTTAGGAACCCATTTCATAATTGTTTTGGGTTTAGGAGTATAGTGGGTCTTCTTTTGATTGTAGTTATTGTTGGAGTGACCCACTAAGTTAGATTTTAAGAGCTCCTTAAGAAGATCAACTATTTTCTCAGCTAAAGGGTTTCAGTTCTGATTTTTATAGTTGATATAGATGTTTTTAGGTTTTTAATAAGTTTTAGAATTTTTAGAAAATTTTTGATTACTTTTTCCTTTTGAGTTTGAAGTTTCTCCTCTCACAAACTTGGGAGGAGTGTTCTTCTGTTTAGGAGGACTATTCTTATCGTAGCCTAAACTGGATCGGTCGCCATATTTTCTTGATCCGGATAAAAGTTTTTCTAACTTTGGATCACCTTGGGCATATCTCCATGTATCCTTTAAACTCAAAAGAGGAGACTTCAAGTTCAAGTTTTTCATTTTCAGATTTCAGATTTTCAATCTGGCAGGTTTTAAATTCCAAATCGCATTTGCATGTTTCAAAACAATCTGAAATATGGGATTTTTTCAAAACAAGATACTCAAAATTTTCTTTAAGCTTTGAAATTTTTTTTTTTTTAAAGTTTAAGTTTCACAGCAATTTTACAACTTTCCTTGTATAGGGCATTGTAAACATCTTGAAGATCATCTTCATTTTCACATTCACTATTCAGATTTTCTTCACTTGTTGAATCATTATCTAAAAATGTAAATTTGACTAGAGTCATAAGGGCTTTAACTTCACTGCCTGACTCAGTTTTAGAATCTTCTGAATCAGAAGAGGCTCAGAATCAGAGGATTCATCCCAAGTAGCCAATATACTCTTCTTTTTGGGTTTGTCCTTTTTAGGATACTTGTGTGCTAAATGCCCATATTCTTGGCAGTTGTAACATTAACTATCTTTTAAAGATTTCTAGGTCTTAGATTTAAATTTAGATATTTTCTTATCATTTGCTTTCTTAAAATCAACCCTCTTTTTACTTTTGAAAATTTTGTAAAACTTTTTTGCTAGAAGGGCCATATTGTCTTCAGAATTTTCTAAATCAGAATTGTTTTCTTGAGAAACATTTTTAAAAGACTTAAGGGCAATAGATTTTCCTTTAAGAGCTTTAAAATTTAACTCGTAGGTTTATAAAGACCTAACTAATTCTTCTACCCTCGTTGTATTTGTATCACGAAGTTCCTGGATCGCAGTTACCTTAAAATTAAACCGTTCAGGAAGTGAGCGTAATATTTTTGCACACACTTTACTTTCTGGGATTTTATCTCCAAGACCCCACATAGAGTTCACAATTTCATTTAATCTAGTGTAGAAGTCCATAAACATTTCATTTTCTTCCATATGTATTTCCTCAAATTTGGTTGTGAGGATTTGGACTTTAGATTTCTTGACAATTGATGTACCCTCGTGTGTCATTTCTAAAATATCCGAAGCTTACTTTGCAGAATCACAGGATATAATTCTTTTGAATTCATCCGATGATAGTGCGCAAGTGATTGCATTTATTGCTTTTACATTTGCACTACTCTCACTTTTCTGAAGTGTGGTCCATGAGAAATAAGGTGTTACTCTCATTGATTTTGAACCATCGATCCCAGTTACTTCAGTGGTAGGAGGGGTCCATTCATTCACTGTGGCTAGCCACACACTTTCATCCATGGATTTAAGGAAGATCCTCATCCTGGCTTTCCAGTAGACATAATTGGTGTCATCAAAAGGTAAAGGCCTAGTGATTGAAAGGCTATCAAAATTTGACAGCTTATATATATAGCTTAGATTGGTTAGCTCAGGAAATAAATCCAAATAACAGGAATTAAAACGAGCTATTAAGCTCAGATACCACTTGAAATGGCTAAGCTATATGTCATAGAGGGGGAGAGGGGGGGGGGGGGGGGGGGGTGAATAGGACATTGCCAAATTTAAACAATAACAGCGGAATATAAATGAATAAAAGATAGCACTATTAATAAATCACTATATTGGAATGTAAAGCAACCTCAAAAAGAGAGATTGATATCAATGTTGTTCTAAGGACAAACTTACACCATAAAAACCAAAGGTTTATGGCAGGACAACCTTATTTCTAGAACAAATTGAATATCAAAAATTCAAATAGAAAGGAAACAAATGAAATAGCAAGAAATAAATTTTAAACTATTACAACATTCCCCACAATGCATAAAATGTAAATATTACAACATTCACATTCACATATACATCCCACAAATCTGAATGATCAAAGATAGAAAATATAAATCACACATCCACAAAACACAAAGAGTTTATAGTGGTTCGCCTGTGTGTACACCAACTGTTAAAAAATAGCCATACAGATTCCTACTCCACTCCTAATATCCTCACACAGGGGATATTAGTGTTCACTATCAAAATAAGTTTTCACCGGTTCGCCCAAAACCTTCATAATTGTGTCCTTTTAGAAAAGGGCTTACATAATTCAAAAACCTTCACTTATGAGTTTTCTAGCTCTCCTCAGATAACGAACACAATGAGATTTTTCTGGCTTTGTAAAACCCGTGTCCTAGTCCTTACCGTTCCATAGGCTTCCACGGTCCTCCCGGTCGAATTCCGGCAACCCTCGACTTGTATCTGATGTTTGTGTGCGAGCCTAAGCTGGGTCCTACATACTGAAGTCGGCTCGATCCGAAACTTGTACCTTAGCGACTGTGCCGTCGCCACGGTTCTAATGTCATGACTCGCGCACCGAACCAATACTCAGGCCAGTAGATGTGGGTCTGCATTCATTCCAAAGAAACGCCGCTCATTGCGAATTTCGAGGGAATCTCTATGATATGTCCCATCAATCAATGTCAAGTACAAGCCATACTCCAAGTACAACTCATCCCTCCTTTCCCCAAAAGTCAACCCTCTCTCTCCCCTCACCATTCCTCTTTTACAAAAAATCTAACTCACCCACATCTCCCATCACCTTTCCTTACACCCACCACTCCATCCATCCCTTTCATCCATTAATTCTCCATTTCTCTCATTTCTTAAAAACTCTCTCCCAAGCAATAAAGCATCAAACGTCTAAGCCCTCCTAAGCTTTCTCAAATTAACAAGTGTGGCCCCACCCTCTCATCCCTCATCCCCACCATCAATACTTCATCCTATACCGTTAAACATTGAGCATAGGTGCATACAAGCCTAAGGGAGCAAGAAGGAGGCCAATAAAGTGGGTGATCTACCGTTGTTTTCTATTTTAAGGGCCCACTTGTAGTGGGACCTACATAATGTATGCATTATATAAGGGAGGACCCATTAGTGGCGGGGCCCCTCCCCTTTCACGTCTCTCTCTCTCTCTCTATTTCTCTCTCTTTATTCTCACCTAAAATGAAGTTGGCCCCACCGATTTGTGTTAAATCCACTCCATCCATCAGACGGTGTGGCCCACCGCATTTTAGAGGAGATCGACTGTCTATATAATATATATAGTACATTATATATATATATATACATATATATATATATATATATCCATGCATGGTGGGCCACGTCTATGTGGGACCCACCATGAGGCTTGTGTGCATGCAAACCATCCAGCGTCTAGGGACACTGGACGTGGCTCGAGTAGTGAAGAATGAACTAGTGATGTGGTGTGTTGGCGACAGCGACAAAAACCAAAAAAGATAAAATAAAATATTAAAATAAAGCTTTTGAGTGCACTACTCATGTAGGCCCCACCATGTTGTATTAATTTAATCCACGCCGTCCATTCCATTTCTAAGCTCATTTTAGGTGTTGAACCGGAAAATGAACCCAATCTGATTATATGGCAGGCCATAACATAGAAACATAGTAGATTCCACCGTTAAAATCCACTTTGACCTTTCTAAACATCGAAATATACCCAATATTAGGCTTGATAGGTTTGTAGAGCCATGGAAACTAATGGCCGGGTTCGATTTTCCTGATGTTGTAATAGCTTAGATTTCTTTTCTTACTGTTGATTTCTTTATTCCTCTGTATCAATTTGAGTTTTTAATATACAAACCGTTTTAGTAAGGTTTTCCTACCATAAACCCTTAGTTTTTATGGTGTAAGGTTATCCTTAGAACAACATCTGTATCAACCTCTCAATGCTCGTTCATTTGAGGTTGTCTTTAAATTCAGCATTATGGCATTGTCTATTGCTATCTGTATTTAATTTATTTAAATTTCACTGTTATTTTTTTAAATTTGGCATAGTCTATTCACCCCCTCTCTAGGACATATAGCTCAACCTTTTTAGAAGAAAGTCATTAGCTCATTTTTTCACGATTAAGCAAAGGGAGGAGGAGCTATTAAGAGATTACCTCATCCATTTCAACATTGAAGTTGTCAAGGTCAACAATTATTCCGACCAAATATCTTTAACCGTCATGGTAGCCACCCTCAAACAAGGCAAGTTCCTCTTCTGTATTGGTATAAACCCCTGACTACCCTCTCCAGCCTACTTAACTAAGCTAAAAAATATTCCAACAATAAGGGCTCTTTAGTTCACAAAGAGCTACTCGAAGAGGAAATAACTCGACTAAGGATAGGAAGCGAAGTGAAAAAAAGGGAGCACTGCACTATTAACGCTAAAAGAAAAAGGGGGCGACGAAGACTAAGGCATGCATACCAACCGATATCCAGAAAGTTGCTTCCATCGGTACGTTCCCTTGAATACCAAGCCAGAGCAGGTAATAAAGGAAGCTGAGTTGAGCAAGGAAACCTGACGACCGAGCTGAACCGGTCAACCAAGCTCGGTAATAAAACTTGCCGGCCAACCCTGACCTACTCAATTAAGAGCGACCTCCATTTTTAAAAGGGAAAAAGGTGTTCGTGATTCTACTATTGTGTTTTCTATTGTTCAATGATTTTTACAATAAAAGAACTTCTCTCAATTAGGAGAAAGCAATTTCTTTTAAATGTGCCAACGATCCGTGCAACTATGACTACCGTCAATTGAAGAAAAGAAAGTCCCTGTTATTAGAACTACACGACCGACTACGAGGACTTCCTTACTGCAAGGAAAAAATAATCCTCAACTAGTCATTTGACCCTTAGAGAAGAGGTCAGAACAATAATTGGTAACACTACTCTGACCTTATGATCGACTATAAGGACTTCCCTTAGTATAAGGGAAGAAAGTCCTTCTGCTGAGTGCTCGACCTACTAATATGTGAATGAATGGGACTTCCCTCAGTTGAGGGGAAGAAAAGTCCCTCCTATTAATTCTACTGTGTGTGATCTACCACTGAACAATCGACTTATCGATCCTACGATTGTTCACCCTACTTGCTTTACTCTGTCCAACCTCACGACCTACTGACCTGTTTGGCGTAAGGCATCACACAACATTAATCCACACTAACTTACTTCCCGTTCTCGTGAAGAATGCTCAGAAGTAGAGGGCTACTGTTATAGGTAAAAATGGACTGATCAGATGTACATACTAGATGACTATGGATTGATTGAAAGCCAGAAAATCACCCCGACCTTTGGTGTCGGCTATTATCTACCTCGACCTCAATGACAAATTTCGGATATCGACCTTGGCCTTGTAGACCAATTGACATTACGGCAAGGACCGCTATAGTAGAAGTAGGAATAGGTCAAAGTGTCTTAGAGGGGGTGAATAGGACTTTTATAAAAATTTATGCCAATTTGAAATCCTATTAACCTAATCTTGATCTAATATGCAATCATCAAGATATACGCATTTCAAATCTAATGGCTTCCAAGCCACATAGAGGATCCAATCACAAGACTTCTCAGTATTTAAAAAAAGATATAACAATTAGTCTATGATGATGGATGAATTATGTGAAAGTGTGTGGGATGTGATTCTCATCAGTTCTAGATAATCATGATATCATGTTTCATGTGAACATTCAAAGTAAACACAGTAAAAGAATATGCAATTAGCAGTCCCAAACACTGTCGTTTATAGTGGTTCTGTTATGTGTTTACTCCACTCTCGGCGGACGCACTCATCCCATGAGTGTACCGGATTTCACTTACAGAGGTTTCAATTCATGCTCACCTAAAACCATTACAACCTACACAAGGTTAACTCTAGGACCTGCACAAGGTACCCAAACATGCCTACACAAGGCAAATGTTTATGCCCTACATAAGAGCAAATGTCCTACATAAAGCATATAGGTTTTATGCCCTACACAAGAGCAAAGGATTCACACAAGGAACCTAAGTTTAGACTACACAGGTCAAGGATCCACACAAGGACTAGTTTAGGCCACACAGGCCAATGATCCACACAATGACCCTAGTTTAGGCTACACAGGCTAAGGACCTACACAAATACCCTAATTTAGGCCACACAGGCCAAAGACCTACATAAAGGACCTGATTTTATGCCCTACACAAAAGCAAAGGTCCTACACTATGAACCAAAATGTATTCGCCTGTTGGAGGCCTCCTATAAGGGCTTATAAGGGTTGAGATGTACCTGTTGACCTAATCTTATATAAGGAATGATCAACAGGGTCTCTGTACTCTAGTGACTTATAGATAAGTAGATAAGCCCCATTCTGCACGTTGATGAAGATGATCTCCCTTGATGATGGAGATTCTTCAGCTTCCTTAATCTGCAACACTGATGATGCTCCAATATAAGGCGATGGGTTGGGTTAAGGTTATGTTGGAATCTACTCTAATGAATGTTACTCATTTGAGAGACGGAGAGATTCCAAGTTCTTAAGCAGTCAAGGGATCCCAGCTCAGTGATTTTCCATTAAGATGGTAGCTGGATGATCCTTGAATGAGGAAGTTCATTCACCAATCCACTTTATTGAATTTCAATGATGAGGGTGGATTGAAGGATGAGCTCTCATGAGAAAAAAGGCTTAGGGTAAGTGATATGCAATTACTCTCTCAAAGCTTTCTCTCTTTTTCTAAATGCAGCTACCAAGAACAAGCTCTCCTTATAAAGGAAAAAAATGCCAATGGAAATAAAACTATCAATTTCTGACTGAGTTCGATGTCATTGAACCTGATTTAATGTCATCGAATGTATACTTTTGATGCCATTGAATATTGATTCGATGATAAGAACTCAACTGTAAAACATTCCTGGAACTTTTTGATAGAGGATCGATGTCATCGGGATTTGAACTTTGATGCCATTGAATCGAACTTCGTAGTTCGATTCCTCGATACTATATGTGACTTTGCACAAGAGCTTACTGGACAAATAAAAGGCTAACTATGATGTCATCAATCTTGATTCGATGTCATCAAAATTCAAATTTCGATGTCAACGAATAATAGTTCGATTCATCGATCTTTTCAGAGGATATTCCTTGAAAGCTCACTGGACACTTTGTCCTTTTTCGATGTCATCAAGGCTTACTCGATGTCACCGAACTTTGACTATCAATGTCATCATGACTATATCAATTCCTCAAACATTTTCATTGTTTTTCCTCTGAAGCTTGTTGGACATACACTTATCTGAATTCGATGTCATCAAACCTTTCTCGATGATATCGAAGTTTGAATGTCGATGCCATCGAGTCTCGTTCGATTCCTCGAGCAATGTCAGAATATTTTCCAAGAAGATTTTTTGGACAATGCTTTAAGTCCTTCGATTTCGTTGACTCTCCCTCGATGTCATCGATTACTGATGTTTGATGTCATTGAAGGGATGTTCGATTCATCGAATATTCTGTCCAAATACTTTGTGGTTGCTGGACATAAAAGGCCTCATTTCGATGTCATCGAAGTCTATTCGATGTCATTGAAAATGAGTGTTCAATTTCATCAACTGAATCTTAATGTCATTGAACAAAGCAGAAAAGTTAGAAAATTTTCCTATTCGAGAATTAATTTTTTAGACTTTTAACTCCTATGATGTTTTAAGGCTTTTTAAGGATTTATTTACCTGGGTATTTTGGGACATGGGATGTGAGGCTTAATTCACCTATGACGAGCTTAAAACACATATCTAGTTAAGGCAATGGCTTGAATGATCTTCATATGGGGCTTACTTGACTCATCGACTCAACCCTCACGCTAATTTACAAACCAAGGCACTTTCACACCGACCTCGGCGTCGACCTCGTTACCAACTTTGAAGGTCGGCCTCGAGATAGAAATACCCTTATAATATATAAAGATATGATTATCTTCTAAGATATTCACTATAAAGATAGTATTATCCTCTGAGATATTCATCGAGGAGATAAG